>NC_039514.1:5398393-5417773 GCF_003672135.1 Ooceraea biroi | reverse complement strand
TGAGCTAAACGCGATATACAAGGGGTGCGTTCCACTTAACGCCCGCGACGCCGCGATGCCCGTAAACTCGTTCCACATAACGACCGTGGTCGCCACCGGTCGCGCTTGAAACGTCATTGATGACGTATTGATGGAGACCGCTTCGAGCCTGCAACGCTCAAGATTCATAGGTGGGTCTTTTGGTCATTTGTGCTTGGCGCTTCAAGATTCAAATTATAACGTTATGGCTATGGAAAAAATATCGGTATATGACGGTGAAAGAGATATACTGGTGGAAATAGCGATTCTTCTCAAGATGCTGCACGTGCGAGAAATGGTGATATTTTAGTAGTGAAATCGTGAAATGCTATTAACTTTGTTTAGAGATTACAAACCTATTTTACGTAGGAATTTATTTTAACTTAAAAATACCCTTGTAACACTGACCATTTCTTATATTGTATAATATATCATCGTCTAGAGCCAATCTTATCCTACGTTTTATTTCCTATTTTAACGGTTATTTTTTTTATTATTTTTTTATTTTTTTTTCTTTTGCTTATTTTATTTTTCTGCTGTTATTTAGTTTTTTGTTTCTCCCTTTTTACCTTTTCTTTCTTCTCGTAACCATTAAATTTCCCCTCCCTTTTCTTCGTTTGTTTAAGTTTCTGTTGTTTGAGAGATACATTACTGGATGGTCTTTTATGTTTCTATTATTAGTTTTATAAACTTATTACACATATCGATATGTTTTCCACCCATTTTTTCTTTTTTTGTGTATCCACCCATTAATGCTTTTGAAATATACTTTCCTAAAAATAAATAATTGCCTGTTTAATTCAAATTATGATCATAATATTGTTTATTTTTTTTTTCGTTCCTTCCAAGCACGCCTCTCTGTGCGATCCCCTTGATGGCACACCTAAGTAATTTTCTGTATATAAACAGCAATTATCTATCCGAACTTGGGTTGGTAAAACCGTTTAATACGGTTTTAGATATGTAAAGCGGGAAAGAATCTCCATCTTCTTTATCGACGGAGTATCTTTCTGAATTTTACGACCGCCCAGTAGCGAGATCGCAAACCGATTGCTCCATGTTAGAAATGTGTCAAGAACCTGCACACCACCTCGTTTTCCCAGCTACGTCTACTACAGTGATACAAGATTTGAGTATGATAAGGAAGGCCTTTGACCGATCGGTACAAGAACTTAAATAATATAAATTTCCAATCCCGGTTTAAATATCAAAGTTAAATAATTGCGAGATACCTGTAGTTTCGCAAGTGCGCGTATCCAGGTACCGCGATTGATAAAAAATTTATACAGATTCGAAAAGAACTGATAACAGCGCGTATAAATAATTCTACACGCAGAAACATCAACGCGCACTGAGAACCGCCGTCGACGTAAAATCTCTGTCCTTAGTGGCTATTCCGGGACATAAGAATTTGTTCACTACGTAACTCGACACGCGTGCCAATTGTCTCCGATAACTTATCGATTTAGATAAGATGCCTCTATTGTTTCCATTGCAATTTTTTAGTGGAATTGTAACAATTTAATATTTATATACTAGTAAGAACATATATGAAGGTACAAGCTGATAGGTTAATATTAATTTAATCTTATCTACTTTTACGCATCAATATATACAATGTTTTTCTCAAGATTTAGTCTTTTGGCCAACTGACTATAAATGCGCACGTTTAAACATAAAAGAATGTCGTGTGTAGAAGCTTGCGAAACCAGTGAATGAATCTCATTCCGTCTAATAGCAACAATCACAGTTCGTGTAGATCTTCTTAGAAAGACATATCAACAGAAGAAACGTGTTACAGTGCACACCAATATTTCCGAATATTGAAGACGAGTAAGGTAATTTTTTGCTTAAAGTTTTTATGAACTTGATCCTTTCAGTGAGCACTCTAAATTATATGAGCATGATAGTGAAGTATATGTTAGAAATTCGAGATTCCGTTATGTGATACGTGGACTAAAGATCACTGTTATTTTCACGCGCTAGTAAACATATGTCTCAGTATGGAAAAAGAATATTTACTTAAAACGGAAAATTTCTCAGTAAAAAAAGTATGAGAGAACAGAGGAGTGTATAAATTCACGTGTGGACACATTCAGTTACACACGTTGCAAATGGACACCGTTCATTTGTACACCGAAAATTGCACACCGTGCACTTGGACACCGCATCAAAATGGACACCGTGCAGAAATGGGACACCGTTAACTTGCACCACACTTCACTTGACACCGTTAATGTGCACATGTATCATTTGACACAAGAAAAATGCACCGCACTGTTGGCAGTTGGACACCCGTATCACTTGGATATCCGTTCACGTTGGAAACCTTTCACTTTCGGACCACCGTTCAATTGCGCACCGTGCAGCTTTGAGACAACGGATAAGAATGGAACATAGTGTTGTTATCGCCTGCGCCGTCAGCTCGTATCGACGAAAATACATTCACAACACACCGAAGGGGAGGTGCGGGGGACCTCAAGCATTGGACCCTTCCAACCCGTCCACTGCTATCAACTGTGTCCGATAGACGGATATTCCGGCGAATGAACCCGAGGAGCGCGAGACCGTGGCAATTGGATCCAGCGCTCGAAGAAAAAAATCTCGACATCTTTGTCTCACTTCTGTTACTCCGCTGGTTTCGAAATAAAACCCGCGGTTGTGGTAGATACAATCTACAATTAAAATTCGAATTGTGACGTTGAAACGAAAAAAAAAAAAAAAGAAACTGAAACGTAGTGTCACACTTGCACAATCACTCCATTGGTGTGTCCAAGGTGAACGTGCTCTGCGCTGGCGGTCCAAACTGCACGAGTTACCATTTAATTTATACCGTATGTAAACCTATCTCAACTGGACCGGTGCGCAAAATAAACAAACAGACCCGAGTTGTGCCCCATGAGATATGTTGATATACCGGTCTCATCTTGATCCAAAAGTGAAATCCCCGGGTTAAAGAGATTTCAATGTTTAACAATTGTCAGACAATTTTGTCGTCATTTTTCTGTTCCAAATGATTACAATGTGCATCGTGATCTATAAACCTCGGCATTGTCTCGAGAGTGAGACTGGGTTTGAACATGCGTTGTTATTTTTCTGGCTCCAACTGTACGGTGTGCAAGTTAACGGTTGTCCATCTGACGTGTCCATCTGCCCGGTCTTGCCATCTGCACTTGTGTTGTCCAAAGTGCTACTTGGATGTCCAAAGTGACGAGAGGTGGTCCAA
The DNA here is from genome assembly GCF_003672135.1 of Ooceraea biroi. Taxonomy (NCBI): domain Eukaryota; kingdom Metazoa; phylum Arthropoda; class Insecta; order Hymenoptera; family Formicidae; genus Ooceraea; species Ooceraea biroi. The sequence goes on along the minus strand of NC_039514.1, from coordinate 5,414,529 downwards.
GGATGCACGGTTTCCAAAGTGCGAACCGTATGTGTGCGGATTTTCCCGGGTTGTCAAAAACTTTTAGGTGATAGGAGGTGGGTACGCTAATCGGTAGATTTACACTTGTCGCTATGTCTCGAACTAGGATTATGTTGGTAACTATATATTTGCAATTTCGGTGGCGGGTCAAAGGTAAAAAAGGTATATAGTTACCAACATAATCCTAGTTCGAGACATAGCGACAAGTATAAGGATCACATCGTGTCAAGTTCGAAGTAAATCGGTTGGTTAGAACTTTAGAAATCGTGAGCACCAACAACGAAAAACTGTTTTCGAGAAAACGCGTTTAAAGTTTTGGCAACAATTTTTGGCGTGAAAAATGTATTTATTGTATTGAAAATGTACTTACACTTAATCTGCAATGCCAAGACCATGTAGCTGTCCTTCCTGCTCATTATCTTCTTCATTTTGTCGCGATCTTTCCTCTCTTTGCGCATTTCTGGCCTCTTGAGCGAAACTCGATAACCTCCTCTCTAAGCGCGTTAATCGTTCATTGTCGCGCTCATCAACATACGTGTGATAATAATGGCCCACTTTAACTCCCATCACTGACATCACTATCAAAATGGTTAAAAAACCATAATTGAAAAATGCACACTGCTAAATGAGTTGCTACGATCACTGGTTCTGGTCCACTGTGCAGGTGCTTCGGCGTGAAAGTCCAAATGAGTGAATTCAGACTTTCATTACTATTTTATGTATTGGCGCCGAGACAACGTTCTAGTAAGTCCTTCGATGTCAAATCTTCATATACAGGTTTAATTTTCTCTAAAACATTGTCGTTGAGAGGTGAATTTTTATGCTTGTAGGTATCAAGTTCACCCTTTGTTTCAGCAACTCGATAATTACACCAACTCGTAGGGTCTGGTGGACAAAGATGGTACTGAGGATTTTTATCGGAGGATATTTTGTGGTAAAAAATTGCTCAAATAGCATTTCGCATATTTTCAATCGAGTCAGGATTTCGACGAATGGCCAAACCGTAGTATTTGGTGAGATCAAGAATGACTTTATTTGTAAGTTTTCCGACTCTTTTTCCACCAATCCCTTTATTACTTTTTTTTACGTTGCGCAGTCGAATTCCCATACTCTTTTCAACGTGACCAACACATTCCTTTTTTTAACTAAAAGTTTAACACCATACGGTTTACTGTGTGACATCCTGCGATGTTCAATAACCTTAAAAATTTTATTTTTGCTTATTGAACACATTTATGCATTAATCGCTAGAATTACGGTATAAACTACCAACATATTGTTAATATTATAACTTACCAGTGACACTTATCGTCAACCAAGGTACATCATAAGTTGTTACCGACAATGTATAACCATATAAGACAGGTTACCGGCAAACGCATATTCACTACTTGACCAATAACCGACCTTCGATAGGTACCAACTATTGTATCGAACATATTACTATTTTATTTTATTAATCATTATTAATGTTGCTAATCAATAGTTAAGAAGGAAAAGGAAAAATCCAAAAAACACAAACGAGTAAAACCAATACAATATACTAACATTTAGAATCATAGTTATTACCTAAGTTACGCAGTAGCCTTTTATGAACGGGAATAGATACATATATATATATATAAAAGAATGAAAAAACCATAAAAACATGCATAAAAATGAAAATCCACTTAAAAGCCATTATAATACGTTTTAATACTGTAATTGTAGTAATTTTTAGATATTTCATAACGTTAGCTATTAGACATACTATATACATATCAATAATTTAGGGCGTCCTTATAACAATATATTTTATGTACACTGTTACATTAAGGAGATCAATTAAATATAGGAGCAAATTACATTTTTTAAATATAATAAACTTTTGTTATAAACAAACAAATTTTATAATAACAATCACATTTATGATATATTTAATTATACGATTATATAGTCATCTGCGAGTATAACAAAAATGCATAGAACATTTGAGTGCATTTGTTATGAAAAAACCATAGGTTATTGTTTATAATAATTGAAGAAATAAGGTTAGATGAATAAAAAGTATATAATAATGGTCCATGGACCATATCGAAGGACCGTAGGAATTTGGAATTTTAAAACAGTCAAAATTTTTATTTGTTAACTAAGCGATGAAAATCTTAACCGTTGGGAAATAATTTTTTATAATTATATAGCGTTATTGTGGGTAATAAGAGGAACTCAACGGTACCATCAAATTTATAAAAAACTCATTAATTTAGAAATGACCAACAACTCTCGTTGAGCACCATTTTTCGCCAGTCTGATGGTACCTGTGGAAAAATTTTCGTTTTAACATTATTACTTCACGAGATATTGCAAAAATCGAAAAGTCACTATTTAGTAAACAAATATACATTAATTTTTATTACGTTTGGTGTAAAAGATTTTAATAAATTATCAGTAGTTTAAAGGTTATATGGATTTAAACAAATTAAGTTAAAATCAAGTAATTAATTAATAATTAACTATGAATAACGAAAAACCAATAGCGAAAAACATATAGATCATTTAATATAAGCATTTGATTATTACATTATTAGTTATTAGCTCGCTGTGGCATTATGGTTCATTATTCATTTAATAAGAGTAATTATTTAAATATACCATCATTACTATTCATATAACATTTAGTTAATCAGTTACAATATATGAATGATTATTAATCGTAGAATAAAGAACATTATAATAATGGGTTAAATTGTAAACTTAGGCATTTAGTTATTTTATATGGACCACATAGCGTTTACAACATTTCGTACGCTTTGTAACGTTTCAAACACTTTAAAGCGGTTAAGGGACTTCATACGCTTTGTAACATTAAGTTGTTAATTTGTGAAGTAAGAAACAATTATAATGCATTAAATTGCAATGCTATTAATTATTTTAATATTACTTGTATTGAATTATTAATTCATTATTTTATTTAATGGAAGATATTATAATGACTAGCATTACTATAACAACTAATCAATAGGTTAAGGTATATGAATAATTATTATTAATAAGAAACGTTACAATAGTCCGTTAAAGTATAATACACAAGGTTACTCTAATATTAATTAACTGTGAATGCATTAAATTATTATCCAGAGGTACAAGAGACCTTATAAATAATTAATGCATAAGGTTGTGGAAATTTAGGTTAAACTAATAATTTTAATATTTCATTTGTTGGGATTGAATAATACAGTGGACAAGGTGTTAATTGAAGATTATTTCATTAACAGAAAATATCACTTATAATTTAGTATCATTATTGGTTGATTCGTACTACTACCATGTAAGGTTACCTTTATATTTTTTCATATCTTAATATTAATCATGCAATATTCGCATTTTAAATTAGATATATTGTCTTTATAGGTTTATTAAAGATTTTTAATATTAAAATAAAAGGAAAAAAAAATATTTAATAACGGGGCGCGAACCACGATATATTAAACTCGATGCTTTACTTCCCTACTTGCTATGTGCTCCCGTTACTAATACTTTATATTTTTTCATATTTTTAATAGTAATCATGCAATATTCATGTTTTAAACTAGATATATTGTTTTTATTGGTTTATTAAAGACTTTTAATATTAAAATAAAAGAAAAAAAAGGAAAAAATAATTAACGGGACGCGAACCATGAAATATTAATTCTTAAGGCGGCGATTTACTGACGCCAGATTAAAGTAATAATCGGTGTCCACTGTCTTAATCAAAAGACATAACAGTCTCTTCGATAAATTTAATCGTTAAATTTTAGTTGACTGAAAGTCATACCGGATGTTCCGATTATTTAGTACGGAGAAATTTCTGTTGACCATAAGTCCCAACAGCTTATGCGATAAATTCGTACTGAGAATTTTATGTTGAACATTGGGAGAAAAATAATATTATCTAACCAAAGCATTGAGCTCATCGTCCCCACCAGACTTTTCAAGGTCTCGATCCCACCATTAATAATTTTAAGAGCGGGGAACCAATCAGCGATCAAGGCGTAGCCTCCCTACTATTGTAACTTTGCATTTAATTATAAGGTCCCCACTTTTTGTAACCCCTTCTCGAGCGACAGGGACTCAGCCCTAAAATTTTAGTATAAGACTTGGTGCAGTAGCAAGGGAGCGTCACCTTTTTGGAAGACTCTTGACTTATTATTTGATCATTACTTTCGTCACTTCGCTTTATGGCAATACGTCGCTAATAAAGCGTCTACCTAACTCAGTACTTGTCAGTCACTTATTATTTGCTTCTTGAAGTCACTTCGCTTTATAGCGTTACGTCGCATATAAAGCGTCAACCTAACTCAGTTACTTGTCAGTCATTTATAATTTGCTATTACTTGATTTGCATTATAGCGTTGAGTCGTTACTAAGGCATCAACCTAAGTTAGAATCAGTGGAGTTGTTTAACAATTATTTCTCGCTGCTGCTTGTTAAGTGCTTCCTGGCCTGAGGGTCCAGATTCCTGCGAACACTTGTGAGTAGATTTGTACCTAGTTTGAATTCTTATTGTATACCACTATTCTTAATTGTTGTTTACCAACTCATAAGACTTTATTTTATATTCATACGACATTTGTATTCAATCCCTTTGTAACACAATTATATTATATCTACATTCAGTAACAGTTTACTTATTAATTCATCATTTATTTTGTAACTTTTGTACCTTCTTTACATTAATTAATTATTCATTTATATGATCCTTAAAATATTCTTTAAAAGATTTATACTACCTTTTCTTATTTTACTTGGCGTTTATCCGCTGATTGTCCGACTTCTTTAGTTTCATTTTATTTATACTATTTCCAGCTATATTACCACTAGGCGATACCATTTATGACTATACTACTAGCATCAATTTGCTCGTATTATCAGCATAATTCCTTATTATTTCACTCCTTATTATTTTATTTGTTGATCCGTTACTACTTACAGTTATATTATTAAGCGTCCATTTCGTTTATGATACAACCCTTTAATACTTATACTACTTATAGCTATACAATAGGCTATACACCTTTAGTTATATTATTAAGCGTCCATTTCGCTTATGATACAACCCTTTAATACTTATACTACTTATAGCTATACGATTGGCTATACACCTTTAGTTATATTATTAAGCGTCCATTTCGCTTATGATACAACCCTTTAATACTTAATCTACTTATAGCTATACGATTGGCTATACACCTTTAGTTATATTATTAAGCGTCCATTCCGCTTTTGATACAATTTTTAATTATCCTTAGAATATTAGTATTACCTATAATTATACTACTAAGCGTTTACTTCGCTTATGATATAAATCTTTCATTGAGTTGTACTACTTATTCATTCTTTTTACTACCTATACTAATCGGCGTTTATCCGCCTGTGATATACCTTTGTCATTGATTCATATCACTATTATTTTACTTATAAGTTATTATATCAAGCGTTTAATTCGCTTGTAACATGACTTTAATTTAATTCATACTACTTATTTACTTGTACTACTTACCCTTATATTGTTGGGCGTTTAATCCGCTTGCATTACAACTTTTTATTAACTTACTTATACTACTTGAAATTGTCCGTCTACGATACGATTTTATTAGTTTATACCACTTATTTTACCGTTAACCCAACAATGAAGAATATAAGGTTCCAAATTTGGAATTTTGAGGTGTGAAATAAATATTTTAGTACGCCTATATTTATACTACCTATAATTTGTTTCACCAAGACAATCACAGCAATATTCGCTGTAATCCATTTCATTAATCCATTTCCGAACTACAGATTGTTCCAGGATAATTTTTTTTATATTACTACTCTTGATTAATAACCTTAGATTATTATTATTATTAATATTCAGGGAACATATTAAAATATACGCTATTAATAACTTCTGAACCAGTTATTGTCAGTATTTATTTGTAATCTTTCTACTAATATATTTAGAATCAAAGAGAGAAAATATCTAGAAAACTTATTATGGTTATGGAAAACAATTTTGAAATACGAGTAGGTACTTAAGCGTGTACTCGCTTTAAGGAGCAAAAAGTGCTCTAAGTACATTAGAAATTTTGTTTTTATGTAGATAGTAAAGAAAAGGAGCCATAGGGCTGGACGCCGAAAAAAGGAAAGAATTGAATACCTCCAAAGATTACGCCGAGAACAATTTGCAAGGTTTTTGGAAAATCTTAATAAACCTGAACAACATTCGGAGCGAAACATTAATCAGGTCCCTTCGACTTCAACTGAGGGCAAAGAGGTGCCCATAATACATTCAGAGCAGAACATTAATCAAGTTCCTTCAACATCAATTGAGGGCAAGGAGGTGCCCTTAATTTCGTCACTTACCAACAGTAACTTTCCTCAACATACTCCTTCGGGAAGCGACGATACATCCGCTGAATCTGAGGATCCAGGAACAGGATCTTTACCTCAACCTATTACTGAGGAATCTGAAATTATCAATTTAACTTGCGATGAATCTGACATAGAATTTATTGAGGAAATAGAGTTGATTCAGAATCCCCGACCTGATCCAATAATAAACTCATACTTCATGCAATTAGAGAGATTTGTTCGGGTAACCTTAATCGACAATGCCAATAACACCACTGTAACACACGAAATTCCAGAAGAATTGGAACCATCTACTGAAGAATAAAGTTATAATCATTTAATAGTTAATATTTCATTTACACCTCCCTAATTTTGGTTAAACTTACGAACTGACTCAAGTAATCAAAAGCTTTCACCCGCTTTAAGCGTGGACTAGAAGGGCGAACGTAAGGTTAGTTACTACTTGAGTTATACTATTTAATTATTTGGTCAGTAGCAGTTATGTTTATTATTTTCCTTTGTCGTTATTACCTAGATTTAATACATAGTAATAAATAATACTATCATCATAGAGTCATAGACTATATTTTATTAATCAACAATTATACATTCATAGTTCGATTCTGAAAGATATCCTCGTCATCATTGTAAGTTGATCCAAACTCTCTCCATTCCCGGGTAAAGTCGGTGTATGCAGATTGACCCTAAATCAAAAGAGAGTATCTGATGTTAATTACCGAGGGCTAGGTTAGCACAGAAACCAGGTTAGCAACGTTCTCACCTCCCCGGACGTGACACGGGCTCCCAGTACACGGACGGATACGGATCATGGGACAACGTGGTCGTACAGGCCGTAATAAGAGTTACCTTGCTCACGTCGGAAGCGCCGATCAAACGATCATCCGATGAGGTTATACTGCCATCAGGAACGAGGTGTGCCTCATCAAAGGGATACTGCACCGACTCAGATAGAACAGAATTTTATTGGACTAGCACCCCGTCTGATAGCTGCCACTTTGACCGTTACGATATATTATACGAAGGAGTGGCCACGAAGCTAACACCCAAAGAACTGCAGTCAGCACCTGTGACGTACACCGTGACGAGTCAAGAGACGACTTTTGCGTTAACAAAAACTGCTGAGTTCAACCTGTGCGGATACAAGCTCTACAGGACCGAGCATCCAAAGCTGTTGATACTGGAAACGCAGAGGGAACGCACCTTCAAGATACGCTCTAAAACATCGGTAGACAATCTAGACATTTTCGCCTATGTAAACTCAAAGTTTATTTATGAGGAAAAGTATGTCAAAACCCAGCTAAACCATTTATACCGAGACATAATGGAACAAAAATGCGCGCTGGAACGGCAAATTTTTCAAAACGCATTATCCTTGGCCAGCATCGCCCCTGACGAAATGGCCGCAAGAATCCTGAAAGCACCAGGGTACACAGCAATAGTTGCGGGAGAAGTTATTCACCTGGTAAAGTGTGTACCAGTGCAATGTAAAATACGGCACGTGGATACGTGTTACAACGAACTCCTCGTGACTTATCAAAATGCATCGCTGTTTCTGCTTCCAAGATTTAGGATTCTCAGGAAAGTAGGAACACCACGCGATTGCAACGAGCTACTTCCAACAATGTACCGGATTCACGATACATGGTTCAGGATGAGTCTAAGGCCGACGGAGACATTGCCCCCGCCGGTAATACAGCCTCTCACCAAACCCACCTGGAAGTACGTGAGCCCATCGTCGCTGGCCACCAGCGGGATCTATACTAACGAAGACCTGGACCGGCTCAGAAATCATATCATGTTTCCTGTAGAAAAGCCCTCCATGCTAAACACAATAGCACGAGGAGCTATGGGACATGAAGTTCCACCGGGTAGTATCTCCATGCTGAACCTTCTTGACGACACATCCCTGGATCGCATAGCTGAAACCGCTGGAAACAAATTATGGAAAGGATTCATGAGTTTCGGCTCAGCAAGTGCGGGCGTAATAGGACTCATTTTATTGTTACGCCTCGCAAAATTAGTCGTGGACACTATAATCCATGGCTACGCTCTCCATTCCGTGTACGGCTGGAGCCTACACCTTCTTGTCGCTATTTGGACATCAGTAACAAATTTGTTACTCCATTTGGGAAGGCCGCCGCCAAGGGAGACACCACTAGCAGATTCGCAGGGATAGATTTCACCGACACCTTCACCACCCACGGCACCTGGAAGGGACGAGCACACAGGTTACCCAAGTGCCAAAAGTGAATGTGAAACAGAAATGTGTAGTGCCAACAACAAACAAACAGTGGCTTATAAAGAACTGCGCGAATATTTGAAAAACGAGAAATAAATAGTAAACGTAAGATTATTCATGTAAAAAGGAAAGTAGATTGATGGATCGCTTGAAATATCTTGCATGCCAAGATATTTCATTTTAAGGGGGGAGGTGTGACATCCCCGTCAAATTTTCGAACTTTATAGTATAAATAAATCATCCACCAATTTGGTCACCTTTAATTACTATATTGTCACAGGTAATACACATAAATGGTAAGATATGCATCGTAATATTATCAATACACTTTACAATAAATAACGTTAAGCATATGTTGCGTAATAGCGTAATAGCGAAGAGAGAAGGAATAAGAATCAGAGTGGAAGGGGTACCGACTGTGACGTCAGCCTCCCTCCACACTCAGGCCATGCAGGAGCAATGCTCCGTCGATTCAGAAACTTGTGTTCGGGACGCGGTACCGTCAACTTCTATTCCTAACTTTCTCCATCCCCCCGGGGTCTTATTAAGTTGAATTTCAATTTCTAGTTAAAATTTAGTTTAGTTTACACGTATCTTTAGCAGACCACAATTATAACCATTGTAATAATAGCGTTTATAATTTTTGTATTTATCATAACTGTTTGAATTACCAATTATACTTATTTCTAATTATAATTTTTGTGATTATTTACGAAAACCTAGAACCCCTCGATTTATTATTACACAAGTCAGTAGTGCGCGGTATAAATATAACTATTTGAGTGAGTATCGGAACGAGCCACCCGAAGATTGCATCAGGCGAACGAGCTGTTTGCTGACAACCGGAGAATCCTGGGATCTAACCGGACAACCAGTGACTGAGAAAGGTAGGTGAATGATTTTATTATTAACAATAATTATTATTGAAAATTAATTAACAATTTCATTACCAGTATTTACGAAAGTGGACGAATAAACTTAATGACATCCATTAACGAACAATATTATTATTGATTATATTTAGTTATGAAAGTCAAGTAAAGAATTTTAATGTTAATAAAATTATTTTATGAAGGTAAATTATTTTGATAGCATTGATTACAGATTTAAAGTTAAGTTGATAATAATCATTTTGATTTAAATTATGTTAAGGAAGTTAAATATTTAAAATAGAGAGTAAATAATAGTTAGTTCAATTTGATAAAATTATAAAATAGTTTTATTCAACACGAATATTTCGTAGTGACTATTTTGCTTCAACGTTGGAAAGATAACAGAAAATTGGTACCTGCGTAAGGGTTAGACCCTTTTTCTTCAAGGGTCGTGGAGGTTTACGAGTTGGAAAGTTTATGACCTCCGGCGGGTCTGGAAAGTCTCGGGTATCAAAGGGTCACTTTCACCCTGAGTTTCCTTTTTTTTCACTTTTACAGTTTAAAAGTAATGAGATTGAGAAGTCGAAAAGCAAAAATATTCAAACACATATATTTTGTGGATCGAATAGAATAAAGACGAATTTAAAAGATTGTTGCTTACTACATTGTATTGACATTTACAAATCAGAATGATGATGATAAGTTATGGATTATATTAGAATACGACCTTTAACCCAACTATTGAGCGGTATTTATTGCCGGGAAGTTTACGCTTACCGCGATATTTTGAATCGTAATTATTTGTGTGCTCTTTGCATAGTTAATGGGGAAGAACACGAGATTTATTATTTCATTTATAATCATTTATTGAGCAGTCGCACCTTTCCTTGCAATATTATTTGTGAAAATTGCAATTGTGCACTTAGCGTCACTCGATCAGCTCACGAATGTTACGAGTGTAGCAGGACTCCTTTACCGCTATCTGCTAACGAATCCCAGTCAGGTCAAATCGTGCAGCCGGATCGTACGGTGGGCACATCGGTAATAATTCCCCAATGAATCCATTCGAACGAAGTTCGATTGTAAATACCCTCCGTTACGAGTCTTGGTGTTTGCAGGAATATTATTTTGAATTGAAAGAAAATAGAACTATTTCTTGCAGCGATTGTATTGCATCGGATACCGTATTAAACTTCACAGATTTTAATTTTGTTAGCCGACACTGTATATTGTTAAACCCAAATTGCGCCCTTCCATACCTTGAATGCGCCGGGTGTTCTAAATTGTTGGGTTTTTATAAGAAAATTCGCGAAGGATCGTGTGACATATGTTCAGATACATTAACACATTTCTTGCTCGGGCGCACTACTAACGAGCTTCGCAATATAATAACTAGTCGTAATTACACCATAATCGCAATTTCACTGCACCGCCACACCGAATTCCCGATTTCGCGTGACCAACTAGAAAGACAATCCTAGGTCGTGGGGTATCCATCGGGCGTAAAAATCCGATAATAACGGCCAGCCCCTGCCATATCCGTTATTTCCTCAAAAGAAAAACGAGACGGGCCGGGACGTAACAGCCGTTCAATTCCCAAACCGTCGATAGCGCTTCAGCGCGGCCCGCCTTGCACGCGCTATCGACGTCGCAAACCCGGTGTTAATGCGAACGCTAATATATCCGTACTTCCTTAAGATCGGACGCCAGGTGCGTCTCTGCGCACCACTCGAAAGTCTCCACGAACACGACGAGCTCTCAATTCTCGTTCTTTAATCGGGCGTAGGATAGTCAGTGGGATCGCTGGAAGGGCAACCGTGAGACAATAAGCTCCAACAATTAAATAACAAATAATAAGTCTTATATTTCGTTCGCTAGTACATCTGACGGACGAATTCTCTTCCGCCAGGCTTCTCAAGGATGATATATCGGATTACGCGCAATTCGGAACGGTCGGCTATGCGGATAACTCTAATGCGGCCGCATCGCTACCCGAAACCGCCCGGAGTCGACTCTCGACGTTCGCTCGGCAATGGGTCAGAAATTCCGATGAACTCAGAGACCGCGGAAGAAACGCCACACCTCGGCGAAATCTTGCTGGATCCCGTGATTCCGATATGATTCCGGCCCCGATACGCTCTACGGAAGGCCGACCCGTGCACGCAGCTCTGAGACCCGCTAAATCGCTTCGCGATATGGCTCAGGCCCCGCGACGCGCTCAATCCGCGACCGCAAGAACGATACGATACGATACGCTACTCTCGAACACGGAACTCGACGAATCGATCTCCCCGGGAGTCGGTTACGGCAATACGGCAACGGCACACGACGGGCACAACCTCGAGCTAACGATCTCCGCCGCCGTCCGATCAGTTACCGAATCTTCAACTACGCACGCAGACAGAACACGACGGAAAGCTATACTTTACGCGGAAACGATCCCGTACGGCATGACGTAACCTTCGACAGAACGGTAAGGTCCCCGCACGTAACCCGGATCGCGACCCTCATAATCGACAACGTACAACATAATTACAAAACGCGACGCAGACAAATCCCAACGAACCACGAACTTTACACGGAAACGGTCCGGCTCGGCACGACGCAACATTCGACAGGCCGTTACTCATAGTCGTACAAGTCCACGCCAGTAGCTCGGACCGCGACAATTACCATTCGACAACATACAAATCCCGATTACAACACGGACGAGAGCTGACTGTGACTATCGAGGGGAGCGTCTATCATTACGTGAAATTAACCGGGGCCGACGGATCTCGCCTCGATACATCTAGACAACGGCAGGCCGGCATAAAGTCGCCACACGTGGCTCAAGGATCGAGCACACCACCGCGTAATTAACAACACGTGGAGATGCCGAGAGGTTCCGCTTAACCAGTTACGTGGACTATGGTCGCAGAGTGGAGATCTTACAAATTCGGCTCGTCCTCGAAGTCCGTATGTAGGGCCCACGGCAGGATCGCCTCTCGTCCTCAAGAGTCGTTTTGCACGGCAGCCAAGCTCAAAGTCGTCGTTACCAGGGCTCGCCGGGAGGTCCTTGCCCCTCGCGCATCAATATGCGCATCTTCCGCGCATCGATCCACGCATCGAACCGCCCCTCTGGATCGCCGCGTTATCACCGCCGTCGTTGCTAGGGTGGGCTCGGCGGGTTGCCGTGCGGCAGGCGCCAAGTGTGAAATCCTCGATCCCCCTTGCCGTGTGTTTCGCCCGCATTCCGCTGCCTCCGGCCTCCGACTAGCCAGGCCCGGGTCCGGAACGCGGAAGAAGGCGACGATATGCTCAGGAGCCTCTGCCCTGGTAGCAGGTTTACTTTATTATCGCCGACGACTGGGTAATCCTCGTAAAGCTGATGTCGTTACACTCTTTGGGCCCTTCCTGGTGCGAGAGTTTTCATTTCGGGGTTGGTTCTGGACGACGCGGATCCTCCTCGGCGACCCCGGAACCCGTGCTCCGCTTCTCCAGACTTCTCATCTGCCTGAGTTTTCCTCGATGACCATTGGACTACAGATTCCAGACTATGATCTCTCACTCTGCGAACACTAATAACGCACGTGCTCTCCGCACGGCACAAATAATCGTAGCAATCGCTCTAATATAGCAAGTTTGACGCTTGAGGGAACGGATCTCACCCAAATTGTGCTACCTCGATTGGCGAACCCTTGTGACGGGCGCACGGGCGTCACGTCACAACTTCCCCCTTCCCGGGAGGACCGAGGAAGCACGGGCCCAAACGAGCGTCCATGACCTCCACTCAGCGACTTCTCTAAGCATCGTTTTAATCACCAAATGCGCAGCTCAAACAGAGAGACAACAATTCGTTCTGTACTTTTTGGTACCCCAGACTCAGCCAGGCAATAACGCGGCATTCATCTCGTTAACCCCCGGTACGAGAGGGAACCAACTATTACAACGAGGGTCAGTCGTTCCGCTTCCGGACGTTCCATTTTCGGGAGCCCATACGGTTTAGCACCCACCCTCCGTTTTCGGATCCGATACGAGCCCAACGATACGCGACAGATTACCGGTTCGCGCTGCAAAGACGGAACGAACGCTAGAAGGTTAAGGGACTGTAACCCGAGAATGGCAATTCCGCCACTCCCGCGTTTGACAAATACACCACTCAAACACAACAAATACCAAAAATATAAAGGTTTTATTCTACCCTTACGGCACCTGACCTCCTACATTTCCCCACGGCAAGAACTCAATAACTTAACGCCTCTACCATCATACAAATGGTCCTCACAAAACAAAAAAAAAGACATTTCGGGACGCGGCACAACCATAACTTAAAAAGAATTTTTCTCTCGCGCCCTTGGTGGGTAGGGCCGGGTTCCAGGCTACTGGGAAGCTGGGCAGAGGGCCGAGGACCGTCTAATACGGCCGTCCCCTATCGGCGGCACGGTCGGTCGGGACTCTTGCTCGCTCCCTCGAGGTGGGTCGCCTATGGGGGTCCCGTGGTCCGCGGAACCCGATGTACCGCTCCACCACCCGGTACTCAGGGCCGCATTGGGGACACTCCCTCAGGGTCAAGTCCCAACTCCCACAGCCGTAACAGAATGAGTGCCTCCACGGCTCCGGACACCGCCCGTAACGGTGGGGTCCCCCACAGTTCCAGCACCCCTGGACTATGCCGACCGTCGGGTTCGCCCCCCGCTCTACGTCGAGCTCTCTCGGGGCCGTCGCAGAAGGATCGGGCTCGGTCTGCGTGCCCTTGATCACTAGGCCCACGGGCCCGTCCTCCGAGATCTGCGTCGCCATGTCCACGGTCCCGCGGATCACCTCGTTGGTCTGGGTGGTCCGGTCCTCCAGCGCCGCGACCTCGAGTACCGCGCGTGTCCCCTCCACATACTGCAAACGGCGCAGTTCACCGTCCAGCTCCCAGAGCTCCTCCCAGAAACTCTCGTAGTGGAGGGAGATATAATCCCTTAGGAACCGGAATCGCGCCCAAAATTAACGCACTAGCCTACGCCTCTCGTGAAACGTCATCACAGCAAGCCTGGATAAGGACAGTAGAGGAATGGTACGGTTTACTATCTTGAACGTGCACCTTCCCGGCGAGCGAGCCGTCGGCCGACTCCAGCTCGTATACAAGGGGTGAAAGTACTCGAGTGATCCGGAATGGACCCTGGAATTTCGGCGCTAACTTGGCCGCAAAGTTTTGTGCGGCGGACGAGAGCGCGTGGTGTCGCTTGAGTACCAGGTCTCCGGCCCTGTACGTGCGCGGGCGGCGACGCAAATTGTATCGGTGAGCCTGGGTTTGATTCGCCTGATCTAAATTCTCCTCGACCCACACGCGGACGGCGTGGAGGTCCTGTATTCTCCGCGTCCACGTCGCGGGGTCTCCAGGCTCGATTTGATCCGTGTCCCTACCACGCTCGCGCATCGCATTCGGTGGCTTTGGTTCGCGGCCCAGATTCAGGAATGCTGGTGACGTTCCCAAAGACGTGTGGAACGCGGTGTTATATGCGAACCTAAAGTCTGCCAGATGCATATCCCATTCTCTACGGTCGCGATTTATAAATGCGGTGATCATGGTTTTAAATACCCGGTTCACCCGCTCAACTGGATTCGCTTGCGGATGGTATGGCGGTACCGTGGTGTGGGTGATGCCGTTATCTTCCGCGAACTGCTGCATGACTCGGTTCACGAATTCCGTGCCGTTATCTGTGAGGATTACCGCCGGGGTACCCCATCGTGACAGGACTAGATCGTGCAGCGCCTCGACTATCTTCGGACCGGTGGCCGCCCGAAGGGCCCTGTACTCCATCCACTTGATGAACAGATCCTGAACGACGAGGAGGTACTGGAATCCCCTTTGTTTCGCGGCAGGGGCCCCATTATGTCCGCCGCGATCGCGGTCCATGGCCCTTCCACGATCCTACGACCCATTAAGCCGGCGGGGCTAGCTTGCTCGACCTTGGTACGCTGACAGATATTGCACTCCCTGACATACCGAGCCACGTTCCGAAACATATTGGGCCAGAAATACGACACGGCCACCCGTTGGAACGTCTTCTCGACCCCGAAGTGTCCGGCCTGCGGCGCATTGTGTGCTTCGCTCACGGCATCCCCCCGAGATTTTCGCGGCAACACCAGTTTCCACTATCAAAGTCCTCCACTATCAAAGTCCTCCACTATCTGGGAAACGACCAATTTAGGACGAAGATAATAAAGCTGCCCATTTACTATTCTCCAGTGCGCGAATCTTTTCGGGTGGTCCGCTACGTCCCACATGCGTCTCCGATACCACGGATCGCGCATCTCGTCCTCGCTCGCGGCATCAACTATGGCGGTCACAGCAATTGGCCGATCGCTTTCGAACATCCTCGATAGAGCGTCGGGCACGTGATGGAGGGCTCCCTTCCGGTATTCTACGACGTAGTCATATTCTAGGAGTTCGAGAGCCCAACGCGCTAACCGTCCCGTGGGGTTTTTTATGTTATGTAGCTATCGAAGGCTACTATGATCCGTGATCACCGTGAATTTATATCCTTCGAGGTATGGTCGGAACTTCTGGACGACCCACACTACGGCTAAGCATTCTTGCTCCGTCACCAAGTATCTCTTTTCGGGTCTGCTAACCGCTCGACTCGCGTAGGCAATCA
>NC_039514.1:5273166-5398293 GCF_003672135.1 Ooceraea biroi | reverse complement strand
CTTTTAATTTAGTTTGAAAAGATAAATGTTTCCCTATCATTACAGACGCATTGTCACATGACAGGGCAACAATATTTTGAAATGGAATTTGTAATTTCCACATTTCAGTTTTAAATGCGTTAAATAACTTTCTGCACTACAATCTGTTGTATCAATATTAATGAGTTTTAGTAACTGTGAGCGAATATCTTGCATATCAGAATCAACATATCGATCGAAAATGTCATCCACTTCATTGCAGCATATCAGATGTTTCATCTATGAAGACCGAGAATTTTGTTGTCTGAAGGTTCTTTACGAGATTCATTCTCCAGTGGGACATAGAACGTTATTAATTATATTAGTACATTTCCTTCGACCCATGCTCATACTTTTTCTGTACAGGGTGAGGAAAAATTATTGGTCAAGCTTTCGCCAGTCGATTCTACTCGTCGAGATCACCAACATTACATCATAAACATAGTGCCGCAAAATTAACTTTCAAGGTCATTTTCAATGTCAAATTTTTTTATTGGCTTAGTCGATTCTACTCGTCGAGCTGAACAAAAGTCTCAAAGGGACCATATGCCGGAAATCAATATTTCATAGAGAAATTTCGTTTGAAGTTTTTTTGCCTGAAATTTCAAAAAAAATCGATTTTTATGAAGTCAGAAAATAAATCTGATGCTTATAAAGTTCTTAAAATCATGTTCTGATATCCTGATCATGATTAGCGAAAATCACCCCCAAAAATGACCCTGAAAAATTCGTTTTCAAGGTCAAAAATCTGCTTAATCTACTCTTAGCGCTACCAGGAACAACGACGTGGACGTGGTAGATTTCTGTTCCCTTCGGGGTGACTTGATTACAGTGAGTTCCCCTCGCCTCTCACCTCGGGGTGACTTGATTACAGTGAGTTCCCCTTGCCTCTCACTTTATCGTCGTCGACGCTACCTACGAACAAACAGAACTGACCCATCGGCCCCAATAGCTCTGAGCAGTTGTGCTTGTCTGCCAGCTTCAATGTGACCACCGTTATCAATGCAAGCTTGGAGTCTCTCCACTAAATTATCTCGCACTCTACGGAGCACAGCTCGATTTCGTACTAAAGTAGCAAAGGCCTCTTCAATGCGATCTCGTAAATCCTGAGCTGTCCTTAAAGCCCTGCTTGACCCATAAACAATGGCTTTCAGAGCTCCCCAGAAATAAAAGTCCAGAGGGTTCAGGTCAGGTGAACGGGCGGGCCATAAGTGTGGCGCAGGATTACGATCGATCCATCGAGTTCCAAAAACTCGTTGTAAAAAAGCGCGGACTTGCCTGCCGAAATGCGGTGGAGCACCGTCATGCATAAAAAAATTCGATTACGGGCATTCCTCGGAACCATACATCGCAGTCGATTCAGGAGAGTATGACGTAGAAACCGCAAATACTCAACGCTTGACAATTGGTTTGAGAGAAACACAGGAGCAATATAATCATTCCTGAGTATCCCTGCCCAAACATTGACTGAAAAACGGCCCTGCTGAACTCTTTGGACCATTGCGTGTGGATTGCGTCTGCGCCAGATGCGAACATTTTGCCGGTTCAAAATGGAAGTGCTGGAAAAACTGGATTCATCAGTGAACACTATATTTTTCAGAAAGTGCCGATATCTTCGGATCTTGCGAAGCATCCACCGACAAAAACGAAGACGAGCTGTGCGATCACCAGGTCGTAACTCATGCACTACCTGCACTTTGTAGGGTCGTAGGCCTTCCTCACGGAGAATGCGCAAGACTGTTTTATGATCAACCCCTACTCGCGCGCCTATGCGTCGTGATCCCATGACAGGATAAGTTCGAGCTAGAGCAATCACACGTTCCTCAATTCTCCAAGACACACGAGGACGACCTGCCCTACGGTGGCCAGCACCTGCAAAATTCATTTGCTCCTGATCATGTAATCGTTCATCGAGTCGTTGAAATTCTCGACGATCAGGCACGGACCCTGGACGTAATGGTCTGCCATTAGCTTGGCGTCGCAACCAACTAGCATAAAGAGCTCGTGCTCGTGTGTAATTACCATAAGCACGATCAATTGCTCGAAGCATTAGACGTTGGTCACGCCCATCCCGAAGCGCCCGATCACGACCATCACGGCCACCACGTCGAAGGCATGCTACAGCAACGTTATTCTTAGAAAAAATTTGGTAAAAAATTAAAACAATTTTTTTTTATTTTACACTGAAAATTGATTCAAGATCAGCGGCGATCTTCTAATAATCCGAAAAAGGTTTGGATATGGATGGAAAGCTTCTTAAGCACAAGTAACGAATGTCTTATGGAGCGATATATTATTCCTCTCCGAGGCAAATGACCGTTGCTTTAAGGAACCAACAGCCGTTGAAATGTTACTGGGTACCAAGATACCCCGAAGTGAACAAAAATCTACCACGCCCACTTCGTTGTTCCTGGGTAGCGTTAAGAGTAGATTAAGCAGATTTTACATTCATCACAATTAATTTACGAAATTGTTTGGCTTCTAAAAACTTCAAACGAAGATTTCTCTATGAAATATTGATTTCCGGCATATGGTCCCTTTGAGACTTTTGTTCAGCTCGACGAGTAGAATCGACTAAGCCCATAAAAAATTTGACATTGAAAATGACCTTGAAAGTTAATTTTGCGGCACCATGTTTATGATGCAATGTTGGCGATCTCGACGAGTAGAATCGACTGGCGAAAGCTTGTCCAATAATTTTTCCCCACCCTGTACATTAGGATCCTCTGCTAGTTGTTGGAAAAATTTTAGAATGTCCGGTGCACTTTGATGAGGTATTTTTTTTCTGCAATCAAAGCAGCAAATCGTATTTCTGCTGTCTTTTTACGCTCATCAAAGGACATAAGAGATTCATTGATATCATTTAACTCCCTCCCTTTAATACCGTTTTCTTTACACAGATTTAAATGACTTTCACTTTCTGCATGTCGACAAATATGTGAAAAGTGAGCAACAAAAGATTTATCACAAATCGTACACAAACATAACCTATTGTTATTGGGAACTTCACGCAACCATTATTGAAAATCATTTATTTCTAGCCATTTCTTTTTAAATACTGCTTCAGTTTTCTTTTTTGCATTAGTATCATTATCATCTGATAATCTATTTTCTTTAGCATTTGTTAAATGAGACGCAGAGTTTGCATGTCTAGAAACATGTGTTGAATTGCACGAAAAATTTTTCTTACAAATAGGACAATGAAAAAGACTATCATCACAGGATACTATACGTATTCAACATTTGTATCGATCATCATGGAGCTGAGCTTCCAAAAACCTTCGCTTAGCTCTTTTTGTTAACTTATCACTCATTTTAATATGCAAAAAGAACGAAGAATATGAAAGTAAACGATAAGACAAAGATAAGGATTATATTAGCAGTAATGTATCAACAGTTTTATAGTAACAGTATTAACAGCATAAAAACTTGGAAAACTTACGAATTGCGATTGTAGCGACCTTAACACCAAGATTCAAACAAGTGTGACATCCTGCGATGTTCAATAACCTTAAAAATTTTATTTTTGCTTATTGAACACATTTATGCATTAATCGCTAGAATTACGGTATAAACTACCAACATATTGTTAATATTATAACTTACCAGTGACACTTATCGTCAACCAAGGTACATCATAAGTTGTTACCGACAATGTATAACCATATAAGACAGGTTACCGGCAAACGCATATTCACTACTTAACCAATAACCGACCTTCGATAGGTACCAACTATTGTATCGAACATATTACTATTTTATTTTATTAATCATTATTAATGTTGCTAATCAATAGTTAAGAAGGAAAAAGGAAAAATCCAAAAAACACAAACGAGTAAAACCAATACAATATACTAACATTTAGAATCATAGTTATTACCTAAGTTACACAGTAGCCTTTTATGAACGGGAATAGATACATATATATATATATAAAAGAATGAAAAAACCATAAAAACATGCATAAAAATGAAAATCCACTAAAAAGCCATTATAATACGTTTTAATACTGTAATTGTAGTAATTTTTAGATATTTCATAACGTTAGCTATTAGACATACTATATACATATCAATAATTTAGGGCGTCCTTATAACAATATATTTTATGTACACTGTTACATTAAGGAGATCAATTAAATATAGGAGCAAATTACATTTTTTAAATATAATAAACTTTTGTTATAAACAAACAAATTTTATAATAACAATCACATTTATGATATATTTAATTATACGATTATATAGTCATCTGCGAGTATAACAAAAATGCATAGAACATTTGAGTGCATTTGTTATGAAAAAACCATAGGTTATTGTTTATAATAATTGAAGAAATAAGGTTAGATGAATAAAAAGTATATAATAATGGTCCATGGACCATATCGAAGGACCGTAGGAATTTGGAATTTTAAAACAGTCAAAATTTTTATTTGTTAACTAAGCGATGAAAATCTTAACCGTTGGGAAATAATTTTTTATAATTATATAGCGTTATTGTGGGTAATAAGAGGAACTCAACGGTACCATCAAATTTATAAAAAACTCATTAATTTAGAAATGACCAACAACTCTCGTTGAGCACCATTTTTCGCCAGTCTGATGGTACCTGTGGAAAAATTTTCGTTTTAACATTATTACTTCACGAGATATTGCAAAAATCGAAAAGTCACTATTTAGTAAACAAATATACATTAATTTTTATTACGTTTGGTGTAAAAGATTTTAATAAATTATCAGTAGTTTAAAGGTTATATGGATTTAAACAAATTAAGTTAAAATCAAGTAATTAATTAATAATTAACTATGAATAACGAAAAACCAATAGCGAAAAACATATAGATCATTTAATATAAGCATTTGATTATTACATTATTAGTTATTAGCTCGCTGTGGCATTATGGTTCATTATTCATTTAATAAGAGTAATTATTTAAATATACCATCATTACTATTCATATAACATTTAGTTAATCAGTTACAATATATGAATGATTATTAATCGTAGAATAAAGAACATTATAATAATGGGTTAAATTGTAAACTTAGGCATTTAGTTATTTTATATGGACCACATAGCGTTTACAACATTTCGTACGCTTTGTAACGTTTCAAACACTTTAAAGCGGTTAAGGACTTCATACGCTTTGTAACATTAAGTTGTTAATTTGTGAAGTAAGAAACAATTATAATGCATTAAATTGCAATGCTATTAATTATTTTAATATTACTTGTATTGAATTATTAATTCATTATTTTATTTAATGGAAGATATTATAATGACTAGCATTAATATAACAACTAATCAATAGGTTAAGGTATATGAATAATTATTATTAATAAGAAACGTTACAATAGTCCGTTAAAGTATAATACACAAGGTTACTCTAATATTAATTAACTGTGAATGCATTAAATTATTATCCAGAGGTACAAGAGACCTTATAAATAATTAATGCATAAGGTTGTGGAAATTTAGGTTAAACTAATAATTTTAATATTTCATTTGTTGGGATTGAATAATACAGTGGACAAGGTGTTAATTGAAGATTATTTCATTAACAGAAAATATCACTTATAATTTAGTATCATTATTGGTTGATTCGTACTACTACCATGTAAGGTTACCTTTATATTTTTTCATATCTTAATATTAATCATGCAATATTCGCATTTTAAATTAGATATATTGTCTTTATAGGTTTATTAAAGATTTTTAATATTAAAATAAAAGGAAAAAAAAAATATTTAATAACGGGGCGCGAACCACGATATATTAAACTCGATGCTTTACTTCCCTACTTGCTATGTGCTCCCGTTACTAATACTTTATATTTTTTCATATTTTTAATAGTAATCATGCAATATTCATGTTTTAAACTAGATATATTGTTTTTATTGGTTTATTAAAGACTTTTAATATTAAAATAAAAGAAAAAAAAGGAAAAAATAATTAACGGGACGCGAACCATGAAATATTAATTCTTAAGGCGGCGATTTACTGACGCCAGATTAAAGTAATAATCGGTGTCCACTGTCTTAATCAAAAGACATAACAGTCTCTTCGATAAATTTAATCGTTAAATTTTAGTTGACTGAAAGTCATACCGGATGTTCCGATTATTTAGTACGGAGAAATTTCTGTTGACCATAAGTCCCAACAGCTTATGCGATAAATTCGTACTGAGAATTTTATGTTGAACATTGGGAGAAAAATAATATTATCTAACCAAAGCATTGAGCTCATCGTCCCCACCAGACTTTTCAAGGTCTCGATCCCACCATTAATAATTTTAAGAGCGGGGAACCAATCAGCGATCAAGGCGTAGCCTCCCTACTATTGTAACTTTGCATTTAATTATAAGGTCCCCACTTTTTGTAACCCCTTCTCGAGCGACAGGGACTCAGCCCTAAAATTTTAGTATAAGACTTGGTGCAGTAGCAAGGGAGCGTCACCTTTTTGGAAGACTCTTGACTTATTATTTGATCATTACTTTCGTCACTTCGCTTTATGGCAATACGTCGCTAATAAAGCGTCTACCTAACTCAGTACTTGTCAGTCACTTATTATTTGCTTCTTGAAGTCACTTCGCTTTATAGCGTTACGTCGCATATAAAGCGTCAACCTAACTCAGTTACTTGTCAGTCATTTATAATTTGCTATTACTTGATTTGCATTATAGCGTTGAGTCGTTACTAAGGCATCAACCTAAGTTAGAATCAGTGGAGTTGTTTAACAATTATTTCTCGCTGCTGCTTGTTAAGTGCTTCCTGGCCTGAGGGTCCAGATTCCTGCGAACACTTGTGAGTAGATTTGTACCTAGTTTGAATTCTTATTGTATACCACTATTCTTAATTGTTGTTTACCAACTCATAAGACTTTATTTTATATTCATACGACATTTGTATTCAATCCCTTTGTAACACAATTATATTATATCTACATTCAGTAACAGTTTACTTATTAATTCATCATTTATTTTGTAACTTTTGTACCTTCTTTACATTAATTAATTATTCATTTATATGATCCTTAAAATATTCTTTAAAAGATTTATACTACCTTTTCTTATTTTACTTGGCGTTTATCCGCTGATTGTCCGACTTCTTTTAGTTTCATTTTATTTATACTATTTCCAGCTATATTACCACTAGGCGATACCATTTATGACTATACTACTAGCATCAATTTGCTCGTATTATCAGCATAATTCCTTATTATTTCACTCCTTATTATTTTATTTGTTGATCCGTTACTACTTACAGTTATATTATTAAGCGTCCATTTCGTTTATGATACAACCCTTTAATACTTATACTACTTATAGCTATACAATAGGCTATACACCTTTAGTTATATTATTAAGCGTCCATTTCGCTTATGATACAACCCTTTAATACTTATACTACTTATAGCTATACGATTGGCTATACACCTTTAGTTATATTATTAAGCGTCCATTTCGCTTATGATACAACCCTTTAATACTTAATCTACTTATAGCTATACGATTGGCTATACACCTTTAGTTATATTATTAAGCGTCCATTCCGCTTTTGATACAATTTTTAATTATCCTTAGAATATTAGTATTACCTATAATTATACTACTAAGCGTTTACTTCGCTTATGATATAAATCTTTCATTGAGTTGTACTACTTATTCATTCTTTTTACTACCTATACTAATCGGCGTTTATCCGCCTGTGATATACCTTTGTCATTGATTCATATCACTATTATTTTACTTATAAGTTATTATATCAAGCGTTTAATTCGCTTGTAACATGACTTTAATTTAATTCATACTACTTATTTACTTGTACTACTTACCCTTATATTGTTGGGCGTTTAATCCGCTTGCATTACAACTTTTTATTAACTTACTTATACTACTTGAGTCATTCTACTTGAGTTATACTATTTAATTATTTGGTTAGTACCAGTTATGTTTATTATTTTCCTTTGTCGTTATTATCTAGATTTAATACATAGTAAGAAATAATACTAGCATCATAAAGTCATAGACTATATTTTATTAATCAACAATTATTCATTCATAGTTCGATTCTGGAAGATAACCTCGTCATCATTGTAAGTTGATCCAAACTCTCTCCATTCCCGGGTAAAGTCGGTGTATGCAGATTGACCCTAAATCAAAAGAGAGTATCTGATGTTAAACTACCGAGGGCTAGGTTAGCACAGAAACCAGGTTAGCAACGTTCTCACCTCCCCGGACGTGACACGGGCTCCCAGTACACGGACGGATACGGATCATGGGACAACGTGGTCGTACAGGCCGTAATAAGAGTTACCTTGCTCACGTCGGAAGCGCCGATCAAACGATCATCCGATGAGGTTATACTGCCATCAGGAACGAGGTGTGCCTCATCAAAGGGATACTGCACCGACTCAGATAGAACAGAATTTTATTGGACTAGCACCCCGTCTGATAGCTGCCACTTTGACCGTTACGATATATTATACGAAGGAGTGGCCACGAAGCTAACACCCAAAGAACTGCAGTCAGCACCTGTGACGTACACCGTGACGAGTCAAGAGACGACTTTTGCGTTAACAAAAACTGCTGAGTTCAACCTGTGCGGATACAAGCTCTACAGGACCGAGCATCCAAAGCTGTTGATACTGGAAACGCAGAGGGAACGCACCTTCAAGATACGCTCTAAAACATCGGTAGACAATCTAGACATTTTCGCCTATGTAAACTCAAAGTTTATTTATGAGGAAAAGTATGTCAAAACCCAGCTAAACCATTTATACCGAGACATAATGGAACAAAAATGCGCGCTGGAACGGCAAATTTTTCAAAACGCATTATCCTTGGCCAGCATCGCCCCTGACGAAATGGCCGCAAGAATCCTGAAAGCACCAGGGTACACAGCAATAGTTGCGGGAGAAGTTATTCACCTGGTAAAGTGTGTACCAGTGCAATGTAAAATACGGCACGTGGATACGTGTTACAACGAACTCCTCGTGACTTATCAAAATGCATCGCTGTTTCTGCTTCCAAGATTTAGGATTCTCACGAAAGTAGGAACACCACGCGATTGCAACGAGCTACTTCCAACAATGTACCGGATTCACGATACATGGTTCAGGATGAGTCTAAGGCCGACGGAGACATTGCCCCCGCCGGTAATACAGCCTCTCACCAAACCCACCTGGAAGTACGTGAGCCCATCGTCGCTGGCCACCAGCGGGATCTATACTAACGAAGACCTGGACCGGCTCAGAAATCATATCATGTTTCCTGTAGAAAAGCCCTCCATGCTAAACACAATAGCACGAGGAGCTATGGGACATGAAGTTCCACCGGGTAGTATCTCCATGCTGAACCTTCTTGACGACACATCCCTGGATCGCATAGCTGAAACCGCTGGAAACAAATTATGGAAAGGATTCATGAGTTTCGGCTCAGCAAGTGCGGGCGTAATAGGACTCATTTTATTATTCCGCCTCGCAAAACTAGTCGTGGACACTATAATCCATGGCTACGCTCTTCATTCCGTGTACGGCTGGAGCCTACACCTTCTTGTCGCTATTTGGACATCAGTAACAAATTTGTTACTCCATTTGGGAAGGCCGCCGCCAAGGGAGACACCACTAGCAGATTCGCAGGGATAGATTTCACCGACACCTTCACCACCCACGGCACCTGGAAGGGACGAGCACACAGGTTACCCAAGTGCCAAAAGTGAATGTGAAACAGAAATGTGTAGTGCCAACAACAAACAAACAGTGGCTTATAAAGAACTGCGCGAATATTTGAAAAACGAGAAATAAATAGTAAACGTAAGATTATTCATGTAAAAAGGAAAGTAGATTGATGGATCGCTTGAAATATCTTGCATGCCAAGATATTTCATTTTAAGGGGGGAGGTGTGACATCCCCGTCAAATTTTCGAACTTTATAGTATAAATAAATCATCCACCAATTTGGTCACCTTTAATTACTATATTGTCACAGGTAATACACATAAATGGTAAGATATGCATCGTAATATTATCAATACACTTTACAATAAATAACGTTAAGCATATGTTGCGTAATAGCGTAATAGCGAAGAGAGAAGGAATAAGAATCAGAGTGGAAGGGGTACCGACTGTGACGTCAGCCTCCCTCCACACTCAGGCCATGCAGGAGCAATGCTCCGTCGATTCAGAAACTTGTGTTCGGGACGCGGTACCGTCAACTTCTATTCCTAACTTTCTCCATCCCCCCGGGGTCTTATTAAGTTGAATTTCAATTTCTAGTTAAAATTTAGTTTAGTTTACACGTATCTTTAGCAGACCACAATTATAACCATTGTAATAATAGCGTTTATAATTTTTGTATTTATCATAACTGTTTGAATTACCAATTATACTTATTTCTAATTATAATTTTTGTGATTATTTACGAAAACCTAGAACCCTCGATTTATTATTACACAAGTCAGTAGTGCGCGGTATAAATATAACTATTTGAGTGAGTATCGGAACGAGCCACCCGAAGATTGCATCAGGCGAACGAGCTGTTTGCTGACAACCGGAGAATCCTGGGATCTAACCGGACAACCAGTGACTGAGAAAGGTAGGTGAATGATTTTATTATTAACAATAATTATTATTGAAAATTAATTAACAATTTCATTACCAGTATTTACGAAAGTGGACGAATAAACTTAATGACATCCATTAACGAACAATATTATTATTGATTATATTTAGTTATGAAAGTCAAGTAAAGAATTTTAATGTTAATAAAATTATTTTATGAAGGTAAATTATTTTGATAGCATTGATTACAGATTTAAAGTTAAGTTGATAATAATCATTTTGATTTAAATTATGTTAAGGAAGTTAAATATTTAAAATAGAGAGTAAATAATAGTTAGTTCAATTTGATAAAATTATAAAATAGTTTTATTCAACACGAATATTTCGTAGTGACTATTTTGCTTCAACGTTGGAAAGATAACAGAAAATTGGTACCTGCGTAAGGGTTAGACCCTTTTTCTTCAAGGGTCGTGGAGGTTTACGAGTTGGAAAGTTTATGACCTCCGGCGGGTCTGGAAAGTCTCGGGTATCAAAGGGTCACTTTCACCCTGAGTTTCCTTTTTTTTCACTTTTACAGTTTAAAAGTAATGAGATTGAGAAGTCGAAAAGCAAAAATATTCAAACACATATATTTTGTGGATCGAATAGAATAAAGACGAATTTAAAAGATTGTTGCTTACTACATTGTATTGACATTTACAAATCAGAATGATGATGATAAGTTATGGATTATATTAGAATACGACCTTTAACCCAACTATTGAGCGGTATTTATTGCCGGGAAGTTTACGCTTACCGCGATATTTTGAATCGTAATTATTTGTGTGCTCTTTGCATAGTTAATGGGGAAGAACACGAGATTTATTATTTCATTTATAATCATTTATTGAGCAGTCGCACCTTTCCTTGCAATATTATTTGTGAAAATTGCAATTGTGCACTTAGCGTCACTCGATCAGCTCACGAATGTTACGAGTGTAGCAGGACTCCTTTACCGCTATCTGCTAACGAATCCCAGTCAGGTCAAATCGTGCAGCCGGATCGTACGGTGGGCACATCGGTAATAATTCCCCAATGAATCCATTCGAACGAAGTTCGATTGTAAATACCCTCCGTTACGAGTCTTGGTGTTTGCAGGAATATTATTTTGAATTGAAAGAAAATAGAACTATTTCTTGCAGCGATTGTATTGCATCGGATACCGTATTAAACTTCACAGATTTTAATTTTGTTAGCCGACACTGTATATTGTTAAACCCAAATTGCGCCCTTCCATACCTTGAATGCGCCGGGTGTTCTAAATTGTTGGGTTTTTATAAGAAAATTCGCGAAGGATCGTGTGACATATGTTCAGATACATTAACACATTTCTTGCTCGGGCGCACTACTAACGAGCTTCGCAATATAATAACTAGTCGTAATTACACCATAATCGCAATTTCACTGCACCGCCACACCGAATTCCCGATTTCGCGTGACCAACTAGAAAGACAATCCTAGGTCGTGGGGTATCCATCGGGCGTAAAAATCCGATAATAACGGCCAGCCCCTGCCATATCCGTTATTTCCTCAAAAGAAAAACGAGACGGGCCGGGACGTAACAGCCGTTCAATTCCCAAACCGCTTCAGCGCGGCCCGCCTTGCACGCGCTATCGACGTCGCAAACCCGGTGTTAATGCGAACGCTAATATATCCGTACTTCCTTAAGATCGGACGCCAGGTGCGTCTCTGCGCACCACTCGAAAGTCTCCACGAACACGACGAGCTCTCAATTCTCGTTCTTTAATCGGGCGTAGGATAGTCAGTGGGATCGCTGGAAGGGCAACCGTGAGACAATAAGCTCCAACAATTAAATAACAAATAATAAGTCTTATATTTCGTTCGCTAGTACATCTGACGGACGAATTCTCTTCCGCCAGGCTTCTCAAGGATGATATATCGGATTACGCGCAATTCGGAACGGTCGGCTATGCGGATAACTCTAATGCGGCCGCATCGCTACCCGAAACCGCCCGGAGTCGACTCTCGACGTTCGCTCGGCAATGGGTCAGAAATTCCGATGAACTCAGAGACCGCGGAAGAAACGCCACACCTCGGCGAAATCTTGCTGGATCCCGTGATTCCGATATGATTCCGGCCCCGATACGCTCTACGGAAGGCCGACCCGTGCACGCAGCTCTGAGACCCGCTAAATCGCTTCGCGATATGGCTCAGGCCCCGCGACGCGCTCAATCCGCGACCGCAAGAACGATACGATACGATACGCTACTCTCGAACACGGAACTCGACGAATCGATCTCCCCGGGAGTCGGTTACGGCAATACGGCAACGGCACACGACGGGCACAACCTCGAGCTAACGATCTCCGCCGCCGTCCGATCAGTTACCGAATCTTCAACTACGCACGCAGACAGAACACGACGGAAAGCTATACTTTACGCGGAAACGATCCCGTACGGCATGACGTAACCTTCGACAGAACGGTAAGGTCCCCGCACGTAACCCGGATCGCGACCCTCATAATCGACAACGTACAACATAATTACAAAACGCGACGCAGACAAATCCCAACGAACCACGAACTTTACACGGAAACGGTCCGGCTCGGCACGACGCAACATTCGACAGGCCGTTACTCATAGTCGTACAAGTCCACGCCAGTAGCTCGGACCGCGACAATTACCATTCGACAACATACAAATCCCGATTACAACACGGACGAGAGCTGACTGTGACTATCGATGGGAGCGTCTATCATTACGTGAAATTAACCGGGGCCGACGGATCTCGCCTCGATACATCTAGACAACGGCAGGCCGGCATAAAGTCGCCACACGTGGCTCAAGGATCGAGCACACCACCGCGTAATTAACAACACGTGGAGATGCCGAGAGGTTCCGCTTAACCAGTTACGTGGACTATGGTCGCAGAGTGGAGATCTTACAAATTCGGCTCGTCCCTCGAAGTCCGTATGTAGGGCCCACGGCAGGATCGCTCTCGTCCTCAAGAGTCGTTTTGCACGGCAGCCAAGCTCAAAGTCGTCGTTACCAGGGCTCGCCGGGAGGTCCTTGCCCCTCGCGCATCAATATGCGCATCTTCCGCGCATCGATCCACGCATCGAACCGCCCCTCTGGATCGCCGCGTTATCACCGCCGTCGTTGCTAGGGTGGGCTTGGCGGGTTGCCGTGCGGCAGGCGCCAAGTGTGAAATCCTCGATCCCCCTTGCCGTGTGTTTCGCCCGCATTCCGCTGCCTCCGGCCTCCGACTAGCCAGGCCCGGGTCCGGAACGCGGAAGAAGGCGACGATATGCTCAGGAGCCTCTGCCCTGGTAGCAGGGTTTACTTTATTATCGCCGACGACTGGGTAATCCTCGTAAAGCTGATGTCGTTACACTCTTTGGGCCCTTCCTGGTGCGAGAGTTTTCATTTCGGGGTTGGTTCTGGACGACGCGGATCCTCCTCGGCGACCCCGGAACCCGTGCTCCGCTTCTCCAGACTTCTCATCTGCCTGAGTTTTCCTCGATGACCATTGGACTACAGATTCCAGACTATGATCTCTCACTCTGCGAACACTAATAACGCAC
This sequence comes from Ooceraea biroi, assembly GCF_003672135.1. Classification (NCBI taxonomy): domain Eukaryota; kingdom Metazoa; phylum Arthropoda; class Insecta; order Hymenoptera; family Formicidae; genus Ooceraea; species Ooceraea biroi. The sequence goes on along the minus strand of NC_039514.1, from coordinate 5,384,132 downwards.
GTGCTCTCCGCACGGCACAAATAATCGTAGCAATCGCTCTAATATAGCAAGTTTGACGCTTGAGGGAACGGATCTCACCCAAATTGTGCTACCTCGATTGGGCGAACCCTTGTGACGGGCGCACGGGCGTCACGTCACAACTTCCCCCTTCCCGGGAGGACCGAGGAAGCACGGGCCCAAACGAGCGTCCATGACCTCCACTCAGCGACTTCTCTAAGCATCGTTTTAATCACCAAATGCGCAGCTCAAACAGAGAGACAACAATTCGTTCTGTACTTTTTGGTACCCCCAGACTCAGCCAGGCAATAACGCGGCATTCATCTCGTTAACCCCCGGTACGAGGAGGGAACCAACTATTACAACGAGGGTCAGTCGTTCCGCTTCCGGACGTTCCATTTTCGGGAGCCCATACGGTTTAGCACCCACCCTCCGTTTTCGGATCCGATACGAGCCCAACGATACGCGACAGATTACCGGTTCGCGCTGCAAAGACGGAACGAACGCTAGAAGGTTAAGGGACTGTAACCCGAGAATGGCAATTCCGCCACTCCCGCGTTTGACAAATACACCACTCAAACACAACAAATACCAAAAATATAAAGGTTTTATTCTACCCTTACGGCACCTGACCTCCTACATTTCCCCACGGCAAGAACTCAATAACTTAACGCCTCTACCATCATACAAATGGTCCTCACAAAACAAAAAAAAAAGACATTTCGGGACGCGGCACAACCATAACTTAAAAAGAAATTTTTCTCTCGCGCCCTTGGTGGGTAGGGCCGGGTTCCAGGCTACTGGGAAGCTGGGCAGAGGGCCGAGGACCGTCTAATACGGCCGTCCCCTATCGGCGGCACGGTCGGTCGGGACTCTTGCTCGCTCCCTCGAGGTGGGTCGCCTATGGGGGTCCCGTGGTCCGCGGAACCCGATGTACCGCTCCACCACCCGGTACTCAGGGCCGCATCGGGGACACTCCCTCAGGGTCAAGTCCCAACTCCCACAGCCGTAACAGAATGAGTGCCTCCACGGCTCCGGACACCGCCCGTAACGGTGGGGTCCCCCACAGTTCCAGCACCCCTGGACTATGCCGACCGTCGGGTTCGCCCCCCGCTCTACGTCGAGCTCTCTCGGGGCCGTCGCAGAAGGATCGGGCTCGGTCTGCGTGCCCTTGATCACTAGGCCCACGGGCCCGTCCTCCGAGATCTGCGTCGCCATGTCCACGGTCCCGCGGATCACCTCGTTGGTCTGGGTGGTCCGGTCCTCCAGCGCCGCGACCTCGAGTACCGCGCGTGTCCCCTCCACATACTGCAAACGGCGCAGTTCACCGTCCAGCTCCCAGAGCTCCTCCCAGAAACTCTCGTAGTGGAGGGAGATATAATCCCTTAGGAACCGGAATCGCGCCCAAAATTAACGCACTAGCCTACGCCTCTCGTGAAACGTCATCACAGCAAGCCTGGATAAGGACAGTAGAGGAATGGTACGGTTTACTATCTTGAACGTGCACCTTCCCGGCGAGCGAGCCGTCGGCCGACTCCAGCTCGTATACAAGGGGTGAAAGTACTCGAGTGATCCGGAATGGACCCTGGAATTTCGGCGCTAACTTGGCCGCAAAGTTTTGTGCGGCGGACGAGAGCGCGTGGTGTCGCTTGAGTACCAGGTCTCCGGCCCTGTACGTGCGCGGGCGGCGACGCAAATTGTATCGGTGAGCCTGGGTTTGATTCGCCTGATCTAAATTCTCCTCGACCCACACGCGGACGGCGTGGAGGTCCTGTATTCTCCGCGTCCACGTCGCGGGGTCTCCAGGCTCGATTTGATCCGTGTCCCTACCACGCTCGCGCATCGCATTCGGTGGCTTTGGTTCGCGGCCCAGATTCAGGAATGCTGGTGACGTTCCCAAAGACGTGTGGAACGCGGTGTTATATGCGAACCTAAAGTCTGCCAGATGCATATCCCATTCTCTACGGTCGCGATTTATAAATGCGGTGATCATGGTTTTAAATACCCGGTTCACCCGCTCAACTGGATTCGCTTGCGGATGGTATGGCGGTACCGTGGTGTGGGTGATGCCGTTATCTTCCGCGAACTGCTGCATGACTCGGTTCACGAATTCCGTGCCGTTATCTGTGAGGATTACCGCCGGGGTACCCCATCGTGACAGGACTAGATCGTGCAGCGCCTCGACTATCTTCGGACCGGTGGCCGCCCGAAGGGCCCTGTACTCCATCCACTTGATGAACAGATCCTGAACGACGAGGAGGTACTGGAATCCCCCTTTGTTTCGCGGCAGGGGCCCCATTATGTCCGCCGCGATCGCGGTCCATGGCCCTTCCACGATCCTACGACCCATTAAGCCGGCGGGGCTAGCTTGCTCGACCTTGGTACGCTGACAGATATTGCACTCCCTGACATACCGAGCCACGTTCCGAAACATATTGGGCCAGAAATACGACACGGCCACCCGTTGGAACGTCTTCTCGACCCCGAAGTGTCCGGCCTGCGGCGCATTGTGTGCTTCGCTCACGGCATCCCCCCGAGATTTTCGCGGCAACACCAGTTTCCACTATCAAAGTCCTCCACTATCAAAGTCCTCCACTATCTGGGAAACGACCAATTTAGGACGAAGATAATAAAGCTGCCCATTTACTATTCTCCAGTGCGCGAATCTTTTCGGGTGGTCCGCTACGTCCCACATGCGTCTCCGATACCACGGATCGCGCATCTCGTCCTCGCTCGCGGCATCAACTATGGCGGTCACAGCAATTGGCCGATCGCTTTCGAACATCCTCGATAGAGCGTCGGGCAAGTGATGGAGGGCTCCCTTCCGGTATTCTACGACGTAGTCATATTCTAGGAGTTCGAGAGCCCAACGCGCTAACCGTCCCGTGGGGTTTTTTATGTTATGTAGCTATCGAAGGCTACTATGATCCGTGATCACCGTGAATTTATATCCTTCGAGGTATGGTCGGAACTTCTGGACGACCCACACTACGGCTAAGCATTCTTGCTCCGTCACCAAGTATCTCTTTTCGGGGTCTGCTAACGCTCGACTCGCGTAGGCAATCACTTTCTCCTCCCCCTCAAGAGTCTGGGTAAGCACGGCGCCCAGACCGACAGAACTCGCGTCCGTTTGGAGCACAAACAGCTGTTCGAAATTCGGACAGGCCAGCGTGGGTGCTGTGGTGAAGCGTTCGCGGATGTTTTGCAGCGCGTTGTCTTGCTCACCCCCCCCCCATTCCCAGCGCGCGCCCTTTTTCAGAAGGCGCGTCAATGGTTCCGTGACCGACGCGAAGCCAGGTATAAACCGCCTATACCAGGATGCCATCTCCAGTAATCTACGGAGCTGCCTAAGGTTGGTTGGTGCCGGGTACTCGAGAATCGGGCGCGTTTTGTCTGGGTCAACCGTGAATCCATTGTGCTGCACCATGAATCCTAAGTATTTGACTCGCGATTTGCAGAATTCGCATTTTTCCGGATTTATTGTTAGTCCGGCTGCCGTGATCTTGTCTAATACTTTTCTCAACCATACTAGGTGCTCTTCGAAGGTAGGGGTCACGATCACTGTATCGTCAAGATATGCAAAAACGTACGGCGCCATTTCGGGACCAATGAGGCGATCTAATAAGCGCTGGAACGTAGCGGGGGCTCCCGTGAGCCCGTACGGCATCCTGACGAAATGATATAACCCCTTCCCGGGAACGCTAAAGGCCGTAATCTCGCGACTCCTCTTCTCCAACGGAATTTGGAATACGCCTGACTCAAGTCAATCGTCGATATATATCTCGCGACACGTAACTTGTCGAGGATTCCCCCCATGTTCGGTACCGGATACGCATCTTTTCTCGATATGCTATTGACCTTCCAAAAGTCCAGGCAGAATCGATACTTTTCATTCGGTTTTCGCACCATCACGATAGGATTCGACCACTCGCTGTAAGAGGGTTCGATTATACCGGAGTGTAACATTTTATCCACCTCTTCCCGGATAGCTTCCTGTACCTTAGGTGATACTAGGTAACAGCGTTGTTTAATAGGAGAGTGTGAACCGACCTCAATCCGATGTTCAGTGAGAGTCGTCATACCTGGGCTTTCCGAGGGTTCTGGCAAACTGCGTAAACAATTTTCTAAGGTCTTCCGCTGAAGCGCAGTTAATTCCGGTAACTCGCAACAAACACGCGAAGCTACTTCGGATAGAAATTGATACCACGAGCCGGGTGAGTCCGCGAAGTACCATTCTGATTTCGCGAAGTCGATCCCGATCCTAAACCTGGTGAGAAAGTCGATCCCCAGAATACACGGCACGGCGAGATCAGGAAATAACCCCACGGATAGTTCTTCCTGTCGACCCTCCAACGTGAACGCCAATTCGACCTCCTGATAGATGGTCGCCAGCTGTCCGTTCGCTATGCGAATTCGTCTGTCCCCCCCTCCGGGTGGGTATCCCGAGGGTCCTGACTAAGTCTACCCCCTCCTTCCCGAGGAGTGTTCTACTCGACCCGGAATACGCCAACGTGAGGATAGGGTGGCCCTGAAGTTCGATTCGCAAATACTGTAAGGGTTGTAACTCCAGGAGTTCTACCGTTAGGTACGATGGCACGTTTGTCAAATTCGGTTGGATCTCGCCCACCGTGTTCGGAGTCGCAACGACCCGCTTTACGCACTCCGATTCTCGTTTCCCGTACGCGTGGTTTGACCTCTTTTCCCGCAACGATAACAGTAGGTCTGTTTCGCCTCACCACAGTCCCGGGCTCGGTGTCCGAGCCTGTCACAGTTCCAGCATTTGGTTGTGCTGGTCGCGGCAGGATTTCCGCGAGCTTGGGCAGCCGGCACCGCGGTCGCGGCAACGGTAACGCCATCGTTCACGGCAGTCGAGGGCTCGGCGCGTTTCTTTTTCTTTCCTCCCCCGGGATTCTGCACGGCACTGGCGGTTGCTATGGTCGCGGCAGTTTTGTTCTTTCCCCAGGGTCCCCGATATGCTAGTTCCGGAAAAAGCGACTGCTCCGGCGGCAGGGGGGTCGGTAGTTCTTTTCCGCCTCGCGACTCCGCTCAAGCCGCGACGCAAGGTCTTCTAGTTCGGTAAAATCGCGGTTGCAGAGGGGTATCGAAGGATACCCCGCTGCAACCGCGGCAACATGTTCAGATGGGCTTGGTTGAGCTGCTCTGCCAGAGGCCACGGCGGTCGCACCCGTCTGAGCAAAGCTCGTATACATGTTGCGACGTGGATTATTTGTTCAGCACGACGCGGCTGGCCTACGGTCCGCCGTACGCGTAGACGCGGCGTCGCAGATCTATGCGTTCACCACCAACCACGGAATCTAGGTGCGACAGAGCTTTGCTCTTTATCCCACGGAACTCCGCTCGGCACGGTCTCCTGCTCGTTATCTCACTCTAAACCTCGGAATAGCTCTCGCCGGTACCGAGGGCGATATCTGTGTCTAGGCGCCAGACGCAACTACGTGCGCCACTCACGAAACCGCGATACTCCTTACACCCCGACTAGTCAACAGAAAATGGTGGGTTCCAATTTTCTAAGGCTACTGGAAGGAAAGCAGTAATAATACACACTTATATAGGTAAAAGAATATATTTCGCAATATGACCGGACACGTAGTCCAGGAGAGACAGCGATTCGCCACCGCGCTCTATTAGCCACCACGCAGGCACACCACACGATACGCGAAATTACGCAAATCAGATACGCACGCGAACGATAACGCGAATACGCAATCAGAAACGCGAACGATAACGCGATACGCAGATCAGAACGCGAACACGCAAATCACCCGTACGCGAGTACACAATGACACCGATACAACTTACTTCTTCACGCGAGCCGAGTGTACGATTCCGCTTCCTTAGCTATGCACTTTTCGCTCTCTCACAGTACGACGCTCGGAACCGCGGTGATTCCCGCGAAGACGGCTGAGGAGACGCCCGACTCCACGGTCACGAAATCCCCCCCCGCCCTGCGCCCCCGCCTCAATCCCGGAATGTCCCTCCGCGACGTTACTGGACCCAAATCGCGGGTAGCCCTTACCGCCGGACTGCTCGGACTCCGGAAACGCAAAACGACACCCGACTCGGAACGAACACGCAACAACGCAATAATCCAAACTCGGAACGAGGACGAAAACGCGAGTGATTACGATACTCTACATTCCAACGCCGCGAAAACGATACAATTACGGACGCGACAATACGAATGTACTACAATTAGACGCAACGCTACATCTGACTGGAGCTGGCCTGCATGAGCAGGAGTTTCTCCCTGAATACACGACACCGGGCCGGACGGGCCTCGCTCCCGATTCTCTGTCCTCGGAAATGTCCGGGACTATTACAATACTGATGCGAATAATCACCTGTTAACGTCACGAGGCCACGTCCTAGCCGGTGTATCGAATGACTTACGGAAACGCAGAATGTGGATCTTACAGAATGGGCTCTCGTCCTTGATCCTCGCACGCTCGATCGCTGGGCCTCCTCCGCCAAGATCGCTCACAATCGGCCGCCAGGCCAGTGTTGTCAGCTGGGACGCGGTTGTCGGTCATGCGCAGTGGAAATAACCGTTAACCAACATCGTATCATGCGGCATGTTACGGGTGCGGCCCCTAGTTTTGGCGCGCTTAGTGTGTAGCGCAAATGGAGTAAGAAAAAAGAAGAAAGAAAAGAAGAAAGAAAGAAGAAATAGAAAAGGTAAGTATATTATTATAAATAATACTATTTGTAATAATGGAAAATATTAATCGTAACGTCGGAAAAGGAGCAGTAAAAAAACGTAGGTCTTTTCAGAAATCGTGGTTAGATGATAATAATTTTAAAGGATGGTTGGCTCCTCATCCTGTTGAAGAAGATTTAGCAATTTGTATTTTGTGCAATAAAACTATGAGATGCTGTAAATCAGATTTAATTCGACATTCACAGACGGTTAAACATATCGAAAAAATAGATTCGCGAAATTGTGAAAATGATAGTAATAATAATGACTTATCACATCGAGATAAAGTAAAACGCGCGGAAATTAAGTTAGCAGATTTTTTTGCAGAACATAATGTAGCTTTTCGTACCGCGGACCATTTAATACCGTTAATGAAAGATATTTGTATAGACCCTGACATTGTAAAAGATCTTTCACTGTCCCGAAATAAATGTGCAAGCATTGTAAGAAACGTTATAGCAAAACGCGAAACTGAGGAATTAATCGAAATTTTGAAAAATCGCAAATTCTCAATTCTAATTGATGAAAGTACGGACATTACTGATAACAAATTTATGTGCATTCTTGTTCGATACGTTTGTCCTTCAGACAAAAGAATTAAAACTCAGTTATTAGAATTACTCTCTTTAGATAGTACAGATTGTTCCGCGATAAAAATTTTTGAGCAATTTAAAAATGTGTTGTATAAACAAAATATTCCTATTAAAAATATCATTGGAATGGCATCTGATAATGCATCAGTCATGGTAGGATGCAACAATTCTTTTATGTTTTATTTAAAACAGGAGGTACCAGAATTAGTTGTTTTAAATTGTATTTGCCATTCCTCCGCGCTAATAGCCAGTAAAGCTTGTGATAGATTACCTCCTTCTTGCGAACAATTAATTAGAGGAGTAGCTACATATATTTCGGGCAGTGCTAAGAGATGTGCGATTTTAAGGGAATTTCAAAATTTTTTTAACGTTGAAAATCATAAAATTTTTAAATTGTCTAATACTAGATGGCTGTGTTTGCATAAATGTGTTGTTCGACTTCTCGAAAATTGGGAAGTTTTGAAACAATATTTTATTCTAGAAACCGCGGAAAATAAATCAAAAATTGCCGAAATGATTTTAGAATATTTAAATAGCGATTCTATTAAAGCATATCTATTGTTCTTAAAATATTCTTTGAATTTTTTAAATAGTTTTAATGCATTATTTCAATCGCGTACTATTTTAATTCATAAATTATTTGAAAGCAGCCAGGAATTAATTTATCAATTTGCACAAAATTTTATAACTTATAATGCTCTGAAAAATATTTCTAATTTAGATCTTAATAATGAGGAAAATATTCAACCTTTAGATAATATATATGTCGGACCCGAATGTGAATGTCTTTTGCAAACGCTATCTGTAGAATCCATGTATGATATTAGATTAACGTGTTTAGAATTTTATAAAACGGCAGTTCGCGAAATGTTACATCGTTTACCATATACTGATCTGTTTTTTGAACAATTAGCTTTTTTAGATTCAAAAATTGCTCTTTTTAATGAAGGCAGAATACGAATTAAAGATTTAACTTATATTGCCACGCGATTAAATTATAAAGACATAACACAGTTAGCTTTTGAATGGAGGATTCTGCCATCTCTTTATAATGATGAACAAAAAAAGCAGTTAGCTTCTTTAGAAATTGATGAAATGTGGAAAAATATTGTTGAATATAAAAATTTCACTGGTGAAAAACAATTAAAACATTTAGAGTCGTTCGTTCAAATAGTTCTTTCTTTTCCACATTCTAATGCTGAATCCGAGAGAATTTTTTCGATAGTTACGGATGTAAAATGTAAAAAGAGAAATAGATTATCTAATGATAACCTATCTGCGATTTGTATTGCAAGATCGAGTTTTCAAAATAAATGTATTAATTGCATTAACTTTAAAGTAGAGTCAAGGCATTTCGAACTGCACGAACCGCAAAATTTATATGAAGAGCAAAGCACATCTCATAGTTCTTAATATATTATTTATTTTATATTTTGTTTACTTATTATTTGCTATATTCGAAATTATTGAATTTATTTTTTATTATTTCGTAAAAACGCATCTAGTCTTCCAGCTATTCCAGTTATTTCGTCTTCTCTATTCATTCATTTCTTCTCTATTGTAATCTGTATTATTACTAATATAATTTATTTTGCAGAAAGCATCATATATTTCTTATTTTAAATGTGCAATAATTACAATTGTGATTATATTGTGATACTTGTATTGTAGTGTACGTGATATTAATTTAAGTTTTTATAATAATAATAATAATAATTGTGATTATATTGTGATAATTGTACGTATTGTAGTGTAATATTAATTTAAGTTTTTTACCAAAGAAAATGTATTTAAGAAATATGTGCAATTGTAATGCAATATGTGCAAGTTTAATTTATATTATTTGCAAATGTTATTTTTAGTTTTAGTTTTAGTTTATTAGTGTAAGCGTTTATTATATTATATTATAAATAATATATAACATTAACATATATATATAAAATATTATAATTAAGTAATTTAAGTTCTGTATTTAATATTTATATAATTTAAAGTATTTATTTATTTAGTAATGTTAATGCGTTTTATATATATAAGTATATATGTAATACATATGTAATTTTTATTTTCAGACGAATACTGGTAAGGGTTTTGGCAGTTTTCCTTACCCACGCAACGAATGTTGGTATTCCATGATTTTTCTGCCAAATAGAACATCTGTTTTGTTATTTAAAAAAGATCTATTTTATTTTACCAATCATTTTGCTTTCCTACCTCCTTCAACCTTTTTGCTATTTGTTCACATATCAAATATATAAAATTTTATGTATGTAGATGAACATGTGTACTCATGTGTATACATATATTTATTTATTTATTTATATTTCATTTATATTATTATATTCTTTATATCATATATATATATATATATATCATATGTTTCATACATTTAAATATTTTAGAATATTTAGCACGGGCGACTTCCACATATCTTTTTTACTTCTTTAGATACGTCATTGACGTATCTTCCACTGCGCATGACCGAAAACCGCGTCCCGGCTGACAACACTGCGCCAGGCTCACAGTGACGCGTCGCGGGGCGCGTCGGGAGGTCCTTCCCCGCTCGCGCATCGATCCGCGCATCGATCCACCACCGATCCGCCCTCGAGCCGTCGCAGCCCCCTTCGCTGCTATCTCTCGCTGTGGGACGGATTGCCGCTTTCCAGGCGCTGGTTATAATATGCTGGCCCTGCCGACTTCCTCTTTTTCCTGATGATCCCCGTCGGGCTGGCCAGGCCCAGACGAGGGGTCCTGAGGTCAGACAGGAGGATGGCTTACCCTCTCCTAGGTTTCGGGTTCGCGCTCCTCCGTTCGGTCTCTCGGCACGGGATCGTTCTGTTGCTGATGGCACTTGTGACTCCGCTCCTCTTGGCTCGGTTGAACGTAGCGGCTCGGACGGTCGGTGGCCTCGATCCTCTTATGGTTTGGAACCTCCCCGGCTCCCGCGGTCCGCCAAGCTCTCAGGCTCCTCCGGCGTCTTCCGCGATGATCCTCAATATAATCTTCAGGTTACTGATTCACACTCTGAGAAACTTACAAAAAGGGTTAGCACCCCGCTCGCCGTTACTCGGTAAAAGGATCGCTCCCCCTCACAAAGGAACGACCCTGGCGGAATCGGTGTGCCTCCTCAGTCCCGTTGCACCTTGTGACGGGCGTCAAACGTCACGTCACAATGTTAAGTAGTCGCTCACCGGTTCATGCTCTCCTTGGGTCCTCCGCGCGATTTCATCCCGCAATGCGTACTCGTAGTCTGGGTCCCCAAACCGGCGACGCTACGCGATCTCAAACTCGGCCCAACTACGCCAATTTTCACTCTCTAACCGATACCAATAAAGAGCTACCTCAGACAAGAACAACGGTAGGCATTTAAACAGGTCAATATCCGACACGGTAATGACGGCGCGAGCCTCCTGCAGCCGGGCAAGGAAGGCCTCCGCGTCGCTACCCCGTCTGCCCGAAAATAACAAATTCCACCGACGCAATAGGTTACACGCATCCGCTGCCGATGCACGTGCAAAACGCGTACCCCCTCCCCGGGATGTCTCAAAAGTCGTAGGTAGTCGATACGGTTCCTCTTCCAAACGCGCAAAATAATCGGGTCGTTTCCACTCGTCGCGGGGTGCGCGGTTCGTCGGAATACGCGTAGGATCTGATCTGTCGACCGCCGCCCCCACTTCGTCCGGGAATAACGCGGTCGCTCCCGAGGGCTCGGTCGGTGTTGTCCTACTCATTGGATCCGCGGCCGGCGCGAGGTTCGGTCCGGTACGTCGGATCTTCTCATCCTGACGCAACCGCTCCCGCAGTGTCGGCAAAATACCCCGGGTGTCCAAACCGCGATGTTCGAGGTAGGCTATAGTTTACTCCTGGGTGAGCTTGTCTATCCACGCCAGCGAGTCGTCCCCGTTCATAATGCTTTCGAAGTTCCGACCAGTCTCTCGCGACACGAACCACCTCTTTGCGAGCTAAACGGCACGGCACGCGGCAAGCCTCAAGGGACCAGATATGATACGGCGCGAACACTAGCCAAAGTCGTCTCCGAATACGTTATTCGGTGAACGTCGGAATGTAAATAAAAGTTTCGCCGTCTGTTGCCGTCCTAAGACGCACGACTATCAACACGGCACGAACGCTTTCTTATAACACACGAATAATATACAGGGTGGTCCACTTAAATCGATCATCTTAGATATTTCACTTGTTTTTGATGATACGAAAAAATGTCTAAGGAAAAAGTTGCACCGTTCGAAGGGACTATCATGATGACAGAACAAAAATGTTTTCAAGGCTATTTTTTTCGGAGATTCAAAAGTCAAGATAATTTTTTTAAATGGAACTACATATTTTTGTTTGCGCAATTTTATAGCCAACATCGAGAGGAGTTCAGCGACCTATGACAACATGACCTTTAAATGATCTTGAACGCGGGAAACAGAAAAATCAAACTATGCTCTTCAACACAAAAATTTATTTAAGGAGGTGTTCGAAATGATGTCCTCCGACTTCAGTACATATTCTAATACGATGCACAAATGATACTTTTACCCTTTCTATTATTTCTGAATTTATACTAGCACATGCATTCAAAATGCGCTCTCTCATGTTCTCTTGTGTAGTTGGTACATCATTGTAAACAGTGTTCTTTAACATTCCCCACAAAAAAGTCTAAAGGATTCAAATCAGGAGAACGTGCTGGCCAACTGATATGTCCTCCTCTTCCTATTCAGCGTTCCGGAAACATTTCGTGTAAAACTCTACGTGCAACACGTGCGTTATGAGCCGGACAACCACCATGCTGATACCACATTTGTAAACGAGTTTCTAACGGCACCTCTTCCAATAAGTTTGGTAATTGTTGGGACAAAAAATCAGCATATTTTTGACCATTTAATGTACCATCAATAAAGAAAGGGCCAATGATTCGATTGTGTAAAACACCACACCATACATTAAGACTCCATGGACGTTGACGTTCTACTTGTCGAAGCCACCTTGGATTTTCAACGGACCAATAGTGCATATTTCTTCTATTTACTTGTCCATGGTTAGTGAAAGTTGATTCATCGGTAAACAATATTCTGTTGAAGAATAATTCATTGACCTCCAACTGTTGTAGCGCCCATTGACAAAATTCTATTCGATTAATAAAATCATTTCCATGAAGTTCTTGATGCAATGCAATGTGATATGGATGAAATGAGTGGCGTTTAAGAATGCGTAAAACACTTGTCTTGGAAATACCAGTATTTCTTTGTATTTGTCGAGAACTGATATGTGGATTATTTGCCACTGCAGCCAAAACAGTAACTTCTGCTGGTTCATTAGTTTGCAAACGAGATCGCATTTTCTTACGTGAACAAACACTTCCAGTTTCACGAAATGTTTTATTAAGACGGTGAAAAGCAGCGCGAGACGGTAAACGCTTTTCAGGGTATCTTTGGCCGTACATTCTCTGCGCCTCTGTAGAGCTTCTTCCGCTTTCACCGTAAATAAGAAGCATTTCTATTCTTTCCTCTTTCGTATAATCAGTCATATTTAAACTCTGATATCGAGAAGTTCAGGAAATGAACTGAACTGCGAAAGCATTTCACGATCATAAATATTTACATACACATACACACACGCACATAATACATGTATGGAATTATTTCAATCTTACATTCCATTGAATTCCAGAACATGAGAGTGTTTACCGATGAATCAATGTTCACTAACCATGGACAAGTAAATAGAAGAAATATGAACTATTGGACCGTCGAAAATCTAAGGTGGCTTTGATAAGTAGAACGTCCATGGAGCCTTAGAAAATGTATTGAAGTCGAAGGACATCATTTCGAACACCTTAAATAAATTTTTGTGTTGAAGAGCATAAAGTTTGATTTTTCTGTTTCCCGCGTTCAAGATCATTTAAAGGTCATGTTGTCATAAGTCGCTAAACTCCTCTCGATGTTGGCTATAAAATTGCGCAAACAAAAATATGTAGTTCCATTTAAAAAAATTATCTTGACCTTTGAATCTCCGAAAAAAATAGCCTTGAAAAAATTGTTGTTCTGTCATCATGATAGCCCCTTCGAACGGTGCAACTTTTTCCATAGACATTTTTTCGTATCATCAAAAACAAGTGAAATATCTAAGATGATCGATTTAAGTGGACCGCCCTGTAATACCGTCCGCAAGGAATGTAACCGACGAAATACGCTGGACGAGAGATACGTCTTCGAAATTCCTTCCGAACCGCTCGAGCGATGTCAACACAACATACGCTCGCGGTCGGAACTCGCGCTCTCGCTATAGCACACAGAAAAAATATCCACAACAGTCCAACGCGCCGATCGCCGCACGATTGTACGCGACAATTAAGCGTATTAGCGAAATTCCAGGTTCCAACTATTCGACCGTGGTCAAATCTCACGCTATCAATTACGGCAATCAACGGCAATTGGGGCGTATAAAATAAAAGATACACAGAAAATACAATAAAGACGACGAATAACACACAAATAGTAGAACAATTTCTCTTCACGCAATAAAAATTACTCGCTACTGATTGCCTTCCAGGGTACGATAATATACGGTTTTTGTTTCAGCGGGTGCCCCACGTTGGGCGCCAAACATTTGCGACGCCGTTCAATTCCCAAACGGCGTCAGCGTGGCCCGCCTTGCTCGCGCTATCGACGTCGCAAACCCGGTGTTAATGCGAACGCTAATATACGAGGTGTGTACAAAAAGTTCGTGCACTGAATTTGTTTCTGCCGACGTGGCAACGCTGTAAGTTTCTACAGTAATGCAACGTCTAGGGGGAAGCCTCACGTGTCCTCAGTAAAAGTTTGGTCACGGTCGAGTGAAATCTCTGCTTTTGATGTCTGTTTTTCTGAACGTACTTTTGGTCGTGTCGGTGGAATGGAGCGAGACGTGTTTACCGAGCAAAGAACCAACATCAAATTTCTCGTAAAACTCGGCAAAAACGGCGAGGAAATTCTACAAATGTTGGAAATGGTGTATGGTGAATCTGCCATGAAGCGTAGAACTGTGTATAAATGGGTGGACCGGTTCAAGAGTCATTCAAACATCAAGACCATGTTCGTCGTTTTGTTTCGATATTCGTGGAGTTGTTCATCATGAATATGTTCCATCAGGTTAAACTGTTAATGCAAAATTCTATGTTGAAGTCTTGAAGCATCTGCATGAACGTGTGCGACGTGCACGACCCGAATAGTGGGCGGAGACGCGTGGATCCTGCATCAGGACAATGCACCTTCGCACACCGCGCTCGTTACACGTGAGTTTTTGACCAAAAATAAAATCACTACCATGCACCACCCTCCCTATTTGCCTGATATAGCACCCTGTGACTTCTATCTGTTCCCTAAAGTGAAAAATATTTTGCAGGATGAACATTTTGTGGATGTTGATACTATAAAACGAGAAACGACGAAGCTCTTAAAGGGACTGACAAAGGAGGACATGCAGTACTGCTTTCAAGAATGGAAGAAGCGTTGGACCAAGTGCATTCTGTCAGGGGGAGAGTACTTCGGGTGACCACATCCCCGTTCCAGAATAATTTAATTTGGAGTTTTAGTGAACCGAGTGCACGAATTTTTTGTACACACCTCGTATCTGTACTTTCTTAAGATCAGGCGCCAGGTGCGTCTCTGCGCACCACTCAAAAGTCTCCACGAACACGACGAGCTCTCAATTCTCGTTCTTTAATCGGGCGTAGGATAGTCAGTGGGATCGCTGGAAGGGCAACCGTGAGACAATAAGCTCCAACAATTAAATAACAAATAATAAGTCTTATATTTCGTTCGCTAGTACATCTGACGGACGAATTCTCGTCCGCCAGGCTTCTCAAGGATGATATATCGGATTACGCGCAATTCGGAACGGTCGGCTATGCGGATAACTCTAATGCGGCCGCATCGCTACCCGAAACCGCCCGGAGTCGACTCTCGACGTTCGCTCGGCAATGGGTCGGAAATCCCGATGAACCCGGAGACCCCGGAACCCGTACTCCGCTTCTCCAGACTTCTTATCCGCCTGAGTTTCCCTCGATGACCATTGGACTACAGATTCCAGACTATGATCTCTCACTCTGCGAACACTAATAACGCACGTGCTCTCCGCACGGCACAAATAATCGTAGCAATCGCTCTAATATAGCAAGTTTGACGCCCTCTCGCTTGAGGGAACGATCCCACCCAAATTGTGCTACCTCGATCGGGCGAACCCTTGTGACGGGCGCACGGGCGTCACGTCACAAGCGCAACTGCAAAGAAATAACGCAACACCTACTTACAGCGCGGCGCCTATACCACCATGTTTTCATCTCGTTTTCCCAAAAAGTGAATCGTGGAAACATAATAGGGTAATTATATAGTTTAACGGAGCACCCTCGTATGACCTGGACCTTGACATATATTATAAAGGTCACCTTCCTGAGTGATCTTCAAAAGGTTTTAGCCGGCGCGTGTTCATTAAAAAGTTATTAACAAAATTAATTTAGTGGTTTCGTATGGATTTTCCACCAAGTAACATGCAGAAGGTTTCATCTGTTACTCATTGTTTATTAAAAAGGTATTAACCAAAAAAGTATCACGCATAGTTTTCAGCCCGCTTCGCGGGGTGGGCGGGGGGGAGGGGCTTTGCCCCTCCCCCCGCCGGGATACGTGTCTGAACGTCTTCTATTATAGTATAAAACAATCGTGTATCACACTGAAATTTGTTACACTGGCCACGGCGGGGGAGGGGCAAAGCCCCTCCCCTCGCCCTCCCCGCGAAGCGGGCTGAAAACTATGCGTGATACTTTTTTGGTTAATAACTTTTTAACAAACAACGAGCAACAGATGAAACCTGCATGTTACTTGGTGAGGCGATCTGTGTAATATATGTCAACTTCAAGTCCTTGCTTCGTGTGAAAAGTCGAAGATCCATACGAAATCACTGAATTTATTTTGTTTATAACTTTTTAATAAACAATGAGCGACGGCTAAAACCTTTTGAAGGTCACTCAGGAGGGTGACCTTTATAATATATGTCAAAGTCGAGGTTATCCGAAGGTGCTCCGTTAAACTATATAATTACCCATAATAGTATTATATATGGTTGGATTTGGCATTCGATGCTCTTCAATTTTTGTTCTTACGAAGTTCTTAAATTTTGCAAAAATAAGGGTCGGGGGTGGGGGTAAATTAAAAAATTTGACATTTCGAAAAATGTGAATACACCGTTGTAAAGAGTATAAAATACTATAAAACTTTTGTATAAAACATTTTTTCATATATCTTATATTTTCAAAGATATTCGCTAAAAATAAAAAAATTCATTATCTTCGAGGGGCTGTTTCAACCCCTAAACGGTGAGATACTCTAAAATTGAGCTGCTAAAAAAATATGGGTCTAATATTTTTCGATGCTCTACAACATATCCAAAGTCCATCAAAATCGGTGAGGGACAGTTGTGTTACTTTCCTTGTCAGACAGGTTATCGATTATCCTCTTTTTTAGAGCTTCGTATTTACCAGATGCGGGCGGTGACTCGATAATATCGCCTACTATTCTGAGGAGGTCGGCGTCAAAATGGATTACCACATACCTGTTTTTCGACTCGTCTGAGGTAATTCGGTGCAAGGCGAAGGTCATTTCGGCCACAAGAAAATACCTCGCTGGATTATCTCGCCAGAACGGCCGTGAGAGCCTGACAGCCTTTATCTCTCCGATTCCAGGTGGATCATCACGCGCTCCCGGGTTCGTCAGCCCGTCGATACGTCCTGGTGAACCGCTGCCATGTTGAGCCATGCCGGCATCGAGGCAGGAGAAACAGGAAAATCAATTGCAGTAGAAGTCGAAGGCGTGCTTGGAACGCTCGGATGAAGAGGTGGTCTAGTCGGCGATCGGCCAACGGGCATCACCAAGACCTGGAGCACACACAGAGAGTCACAAAGTCACAATGTTTTTTCACGCACAGGTTTTGGCACTACGACACGTCGATCAGTCCAAATGTTCGCTGGTCACGTTTGTCAACCGCAGTCGCGTTGGCCTTTCGCGGATCACGTCGGGGTCACCAAAAGATATGACGAATCTTCACCAATGCGCGTCCGTAACAAATGTAATCCGCGATGGAATAAACCAACAAGCAAATGTAACTTGACAATAAATACTTTAATTAACCAAATGAACAATATTATTTTATAAAAATTCACCATTACAGAATTGTTAACGGAACGTCTGACGCGATTGAAAGCCGAGAACAGAATGCGCATCGTGAAACCGATAAGACAATTATTTCTTAATTAACAAAATTCATTTTTTTACCAATAATGATTGTTACCAGGAGCTTTAAACAAGTTAAATTTGCCACGTAACGCCTAGTGACAAAACTCGTGATAATTCCAGCAGATGGCCGTCGCGACGCTCCGAACCGCTACAGGTCTTTTGCACATACATGCATTTTTCAACTTACATTTATTGCTATCTTAATAATATTTTAATAATAAAGGTATAAACAAATGAAGTTTCGCGAACGTCTAATCGCAGTAAAACTCGCGACATTGCTCTTATCATAAATAATTCGATCGTTTTGGTTTTTATTTGAAGTATTTCTAAATAGCATCGCGCATACGAGCAGATGCATATCAATCCCGATCGCGATTTTTATTAGGCTTGTAGAGACTTGAGTTCATCAATTCGCGATATAGCTCCGATCATGAATAACTCGATCATTTTGGTTTTTAATCATCGTTCGACGTAATAGTTGTTCCAAATAAAATCCTAATTTAATAAAATAGCTGATTAATTGTAATACTACCATCTGGTTCTCTGGTTGGCATTATCTCACAAGTGACATTTCACTCCTTTCGATATCGACAATTGACTCTTTCGAAAAATTGTCGAGCGGTTGTATAGCAGTTTTCGACGCAGTAACATCAACGCATAATATTTCCGGACTGCAGGTAATATAGCGTATCATCACTCGACTATTATAAGAAAGTCTTTATTTAAAATATTTCTAGGTAGCATCGCGTATACGAGCAGATGCATACCTCTCTCGATCACGTTATTTAAAAAAAAACTTGTATTTGTGATTCTAGAAAAATTTGACATGATATTATTTTATTAAAATTTATTTAGGTAAATATATACAATAACGGACCCAGCCCCGATGACCTTGACTGTGACATATATTATAGAAGTCACCCTCCTGAGTGACCTTCAAAAGGTTTTAGTCGTCGCTCGTTGTTTATTCTAAAGTTATTAACAAAAAAAGTTTAATGATTTCGCACTAACTTTTAGCTGTCCACGTGAAGCAAGAACATGATATTGACATATATTACAAAGGTAACTTTCCCGAATAACCCGCACTAGGTTTTAGTCGTTGATCGTTGTTTATGAAAAAGTTCTTAACAAAAGAAATTTCGAAAATATAGTAGTTATTTTGAATATTGAAAGATATAAACGACGAATATGTATATGAACGAAGAAAGGAAAGTTATTAAAAGCAGTGAATTGTTAATATATAGAATAGTTTCTTTTAATATAAGTACAAAGTATTCTTCACTTTAACCAAAAGCACAAACAGTTAAATACAAAGTATTCTCTGCTTTAACTTAACCTAACCTAACCTAACCTGGTTAGGTTATATTTTCCGAAACTGGAGCCCCGGACACATACACTCGTTTTCAACCCGCTTCGCGGGAGGGCGGGGGCAGGGGCTTCGCCCCCTCCCCGCCGGCAGTGTTGCTATTCGGGCCGCTTTTTCTCGCGTATGCGCGGCGCGCAACTATGAAACCAGTAGCGACGGTAGTCGGTAGCGACTGTCGTTTAGGTAAACAAATGTTGGGCGCGAAAAGGTGATGGACAGCGAATAAGAGTAGGTAAGTAGATGTTTATCACCAAACATACAAGTATTTAACACATATAAGCATAACAAATTTATATTAATTATTTAATGGAAATTGATTCGAAAGGAGCTATTAAAAAAGCGCGAGTTTTTCATAAATCTTGGTTAGATGATAATTTATTTAAAGGATGGCTGGCTCCTCATCCTACAGAAAATGATAAAGCAATTTGTATTTTGTGCAATATCACTATCAAATGCTGCAAAACAGATTTAACACGCCATTCACAAACGGTCAAACATATAAAAAAATATAATTCTCAAAGTCAAAGCCAAAACCTTCAGAGTAATAGTAGTTCACATATTGATAACATTAAACGAGCTGAAATTAAATTAGCAGCATTTTTTGCCGAGCATAATGTTGCTTTTTATACCGCAGATCATTTAATTCCTTTGTTAAAAAACGTATTTATAGTTTCTTTAATCGTTCAAGATCTTTCACTGGCTCGATCCAAGTGCACCAATATTGTAAAAGATGTAATCGCAAAACGGGAAATAGAAAAACTTGTTAATATTTTGCAAAAACAAAAATTTTCTATTTTAATTGACGAATCTACGGATATTTCAGAAACAAAAATTTTATGCGTCCTTGTACAAGCAACGGCATAAATGCCTTCCTTCGGTTATGAGTAACGGTCGGTAACGGCAGATGGCACGACCGTGATGTGGACGGAGGCGGCGCGGCGCACACAGGCGAATTCTTACAAATTCAAAACCTAAAATATAAAATTAAGGTGTTTTCGAAATCTAGTTTAATAAATAATGTATTGATAATGACTATCAAAGAATCATTTGCAATTATGAACAAAAATTAACCATTGTTTTTAAAAAATGCCATTTTTAATCTGACGAGTTCATATTTTTGCAAAATTTAAAAACTAAGTTATTGTTTGTATTTTAATAACATTAAGAATTTATCGATCAAAATGATAAGAACGTGCTAATAACATAAGCATCGCCAGCGTAAACATAGTATTGTTACGTCCGGGCAGACTCCGGTCGTCTCGCGCGCACACGCTCGCTGTCACTTGCGCGCTCGCGTAAATAATACTCGCGTTTACGAAATAGAATAGAACTTTATTCTAATTATATCGGATCGGATGTATAATTCGTGCAGTTATCGGAGCGGCTCGCGACACGTCCAGCTGGGATCACAGCTGAGCTTCAACTCCTTGTTCCCATCTTGTTTAGCCGTTGCCGCGGAGATGTTGATTCGCCCCGGAGACGTCAACTCGCGTCTTCTTTCCAGCTGACTCTCAGCTGCACGCCCGGCTCCGTTACACCGGGTGGCCAACCCGGATGTAACAGTATGTATACATATTAATATATTTTTATGTATATATACTATATATTGTTAAAGCTAAATAATAAATAATAATAATATAAAATTTATTAAGAATATTTTTCAATATATCTAATTAATATATATAAGATATATATATATATATATTTAATATATGATATATGGAAAGTTATTCAAGAAATATGTTTGAGACTGTTTCGACGTTATTAAATCTTTGGTGGCCCTGAAAAGGACCGATTTCTGGCCCTGAAAAATAATATATATTACTGCAGATAATGCGAGTTAGTCGCATACAGTGATGACAGCCTCATTGTTTGCGAGTAAAGGTCGTTCTACATTAGACGCAAGCAAGTAATCGCATGAACGTAAGCTGCACTACTTCCGATCGTAAACTGCTCGCAAGTAGCAGTCGCAAAGTTTGGTCAAATTTGACATTTGCGTCTCTGCAATTTGCAATAACCTGAGCGTCGAGCTTTGTTATCATGGCAACCATATAATATAATCCCAGCAAACACAAAGTAACAGGTAATATACATGTTAGTTATAATTTCCCACTCAACAATGTAATTGTTACATAACACGTATGTTATGTTGTATTTATATTAACGAGTGGGAAATTATTAACTAACATTATTAACTAACTTGAGATCTAATAATCTGAGTGTCTACGAAAGCGTCGCAATTATTAACTAACATGTATATTACCTGTTACTTTGTGTTTGCTGAGATAAGACTCGTGCGACTTGCGATTAATGTGCATGTGGTCAATCGCTTGCGACTAATGTAGAACAACCTTTACGCAGCCTCGAAAAGAAGAAATAAGCAGGGAGAGTTCCGTCTTCTCTCGACAAAGACGTTTTGTTTATAATATCACTGGACTCGCGCATCGTTTATATACCCAACGGGGTGTGTCGATGCGAACCAATGAAATGCATATAACAAATTCTTCAATTCCTATTGGCGATTAATTAGCGAGTCCAATGTTACGATTTCACGGAAAAACAATGCACAATCTGAAAATGAGCCGCAGCGCTTCCCGCAAATCGTATAAATACAACTCGCGGGAGGCGATACGTTTTATCTTGTAACTTATTGCAGGTGCGCGTTACGTCATGTTTAAAAATTTGTGCCCCGAGGTGAGAGGTCGCATAGTGGGACAGTGGCAAGCTGGAAGATCAGTAGCAGATATTGCTGCTGATATTCCACGCTCCACAAAGACAGTACGCACGTGGATACAGAGGTATGCTGAAGGCGGTGATCATGCATTGCATGATCATCACAAGCATAATCGCCGACCACGACGGACGACACGGGACGAAGACGAAAATCTCGTCGCTTCAATGCAACAACGGCCTTTTGGCACAGTTGCAGAAGCCATCCAGACTGCGGACGTCGACATATCGGACAGGACTGCAAGACGACGACTAAATGAAGCCGGACTTCACTGCTATCGTCCAGCTCACAAAATTCCGTTGACTCCTGAACATCGGGAGCAACGTGTCGCGTTTGCTTTGGACAGCTTGGCGACAAGCCGTGAGAAATGGGAGGCCATGATCTGGGCCGATGAAAAGGTCTTTGTATCGTGTACCGACCGTCAACCTCACATATGGCGATTACGTGATCAACGGTTGAATCTTAATCATGTTGTGCCTATCCACAGAAGTGGAAGGATTTCCTGTGCAATGTGGGGCTGGATTTCTGGCACTACAATCGGAGAGCTGGTGGACATTCCCACACGCATGAACTCTGCGCAGTACATTCGCATACTGGAAGAAGTATTTCTTCCGTTAGTACGTGAAATCTACCCCGCAGAGGACATGCCAGTTATTCGATTAGTGCAGGATAATTCTAGTGTCCATTCATCACGGGAAGCACAAGCATGGTTTCGAAATCATTCGGAGATTCATTTAATCCAATGGCCTGCTCGTTCGCCAGATCTAAATTTGATCGAAAATGTTTGGGCACAAATGGTTCAACGATGGGAACCAAGAAGGGAGAGGACGACAGCAGCGTTAGCCGCCCATGCGAGAGAAGTCTGGGAAGAACTTCAGTTTCAACCCGACTTCCTCGCAAATTTGATTAATTCGATTCCTAATCGACTAAATCAAGTTATCGATCGTGACGGATACTGGACTGATTACTGACTGACGGACTATTCACTATCGACCTCTTTACCGGAAAAAATCGATCCTTTTCAGGGCCACCAAAGATTTAATAACGTCGAAACAGTCTCAAACATATTTCTTGAATAACTTTCCATATATCATATATTAAATATATATATATATATATATATCTTATATATATTAATTAGATATATTGAAAAATATTCTTAATAAATTTTATTTTATTATTATTTATTATTTAGCTTTAACAATATATAGTATATATACATAAAAATATATTAATATGTATACATACTGTTACATCCGGGTTGGCCACCCGGTGTAACGGAGCCGGGCGTGCAGCTGAGAGTCAGCTGGAAAGAAGACGCGAGTTGACGTCTCCGGGGCGAATCAACATCTCCGCGGCAACGGCTAAACAAGATGGGAACAAGGAGTTGAAGCTCAGCTGTGATCCCAGCTGGACGTGTCGCGAGCCGCTCCGATAACTGCACGAATTATACATCCGATCCGATATAATTAGAATAAAGTTCTATTCTATTTCGTAAACGCGAGTATTATTTACGCGAGCGCGCAAGTGACAGCGAGCGTGTGCGCGCGAGACGACCGGAGTCTGCCCGGACGTAACAATACTATGTTTACGCTGGCGATGCTTATGTTATTAGCACGTTCTTATCATTTTGATCGATAAGTTCTTAATGTTATTAAAATACAAACAATAACTTAGTGTTTAAATTTTGCAATAATATGAACTCGTCAGATTAAAAATGGCATTTTTTAAAAACAATGGTTAATTTTTGTTCATAACTGCAAATGATTCTTTGATAGTCATTATCAATACATTATTTATTAAACTAGATTTCGAAAACACCTTAATTTTATATTTTAGGTTTTGAATTTGTAAGAATTCGCCTGTGTGCGCCGCGCCGCCTCCGTCCACATCACGGTCGTGCCATCTGCCGTTACCGACTGTTAGTCATAACCGAAGGAAGGCATTTATGCCGTTGCTTGTACAATATTTGTCACCGATAAATAAAACAGTCGAAACAAAATTATTGGAAATATTACCATTAAATACTGTAAATTGTTCCTCAAACAATCTTTTTGAATCATTTCAGAAACTTTTAGAAAAACATCAAATTCCTATTCAAAATATAGTTGGAATGGCAAGTGATAATACATCCGTTATGATTGGATGTATTAATTCTTTTTTTTCTCGTTTACAGTCCGAAGTTCCGGGAAAATTTTGTTGAATTGTATATGCCATTCTTCCGCGATTATAGCTAGTAAAGCCTGCGAGAAATTGCCACAATCTTGCGAGAATTTAGTTAGAGGAGTTGCTACTTATATTTCGGGCAGTGAAAAGAGATGCGCGATGTTACAAGAATTTCAAGAGTTTTTTGAAATAGAAAAAAATAAAATTTTAAAATTAGCAAATACAAGATGGCTTGTTTTGCACAAATGAGTGGTCAGATTTCTCGACAATTGGAAAGCTTTAAAAAGTTATTTTATATTACTGTTCACGAAGATAAATTAAGATCTGCGGAAATTATTTTAACAGATTTAAATAATAATAACATAAAAACATATTTATTATTTTTAAAATATTTGTTATTATATTTCAATATTTTTAACGCTACTTTCCAGTCACGCAAAATTTTGATTCATAAATTATTTGAAGAGTCTCAACAAATAATTCTGCAAATTGCTCAAAATTTTATACATCCAGAGGTTTTGCAAAATATTATTTCTTTAGATATTGACGATGAGAATCAGATACAAGATCTTAATAATATATATGTGGGACCCGACTGTGAAAACTTTTTAGCAACACAATCTGTAGAATGCGCGCAAGAAGTTCGGTTAAAATGTTTAGACTTTTATAAAACAGCAGTCCGGGAAATGGTAAAACGTTTACCATACAAATCTATATTTTTTCAACAATTAACTTTTTTAAATCCGAAAATTGCTCTTTTTGACGAAGGCAGAATTAAAATTAGAGATTTAACAGATATTGCAGCGCGTATAAATAATACACACATTGATATTACAAAATTAGTGTTTGAATGGAGAATTCTGTCATCAATTTTCGATGAATCACAAAAAACAGAATTATTTTCTTTAGAAATTGATAAAGTGTGGCAAAACATATTAGAATATAAAAATGATAATGAAGAGAAAGTTTTTCCAAATTTAAAATTATTAGTTGAAGCAGTCCTTTCTCTTCCCCATTCAAATGCCGAAGCCGAACGGATTTTTTCAATACTTACTGACGTAAAAAATAAAAAACGAAATCGATCATCTGTTGATACTGTTTCCGCGATTAGCATTGTGCGATCTAGTTTTCAGGCTGAAGGCATTAATTGTATTAATTTTGAAATTGATTCAAGACATTTAGAGTTGCATAACCCGCAAAATTTATATGCAAGACAATCTGATAGCAGTTAATCTGATAGTGTTTAACATTTATTTTTTTTATTTATGTAAACTTTTCATATAATATTTTTAATTTTATTTCATTATTGTCACATTATATTTCATGTTAGTTGTATATTGTTATTTGACAAATTACATGTATTAACCATGTTTTTTTCCATGTTTTTTTCTGGCGAGCCTCCGCTAAATCCTTCGAATACACTCAGGGTAGATGAGCCCGCCCTGACAGAAGGGATGGACGATTTTCCGCGCGTGCGACAAGATTCATCGGGGATACCTTAAATCTATTGTCTCGATTCCGCCAAGTTCTCCACTCGCCAAGAACTTATGTACCTGCATAATGTGCAATTTTTATTTAGAAAAATTATTTTCTTATTTATAATTATAATTATTTATTCTGTTATAATTAAGAAAATTAATTTTTGTTAATATTCTTAAAGACCTTATGTTTGGTTTTACATATTATTACAGAATTTAAATATTTAATAACTATTGTTTGTAAGTTTGTATGTTGACTACATAGATTAAATATGTAAATATGTATTTTATGTTTATAATTATATTTATATTAAGAAAAATGTGGATTTTGTATTTATAATTGTTAATTAATATCTGTCATGTATATTTTATTTTATGAATACTAGTAAGGTTTTATGGCAGTTTTCCTTCCTCTCGCAATAAATGTTGGTATTCTTTGTGATTCTGCCAAATAAAGTATTTTAACTATTAAAACGTAATTAAAAATTATTTAAACATCCTTTTCTTCTTTAGTCTGTTTGTTATAATATTATATTTATTATTATTAAAGTAAAATTATATGTACATATTTCACTTTTTATTATTTCTTTACTTTTACTACTTAATTATTAATAATAAAATTTTAGATTATTATTATAACAGCTTAAGCAAAGGGTTTGAAAGTACTCCTTTTTTCTTATATTAGTACGTCTCTGAGACCGATTTCCAAGCGCATGCGCGAGAAAAAGCGGCCCGAATAGCAACACTGCCCGCCGGGGCCAATATAACAGATTTCACCGTGCAGATTTTTATCACCTGGTACACGCCACGGATTCCGGCGGTGGGAGGGGCAAAGCCCCCTCCCCCCGCCCTCCCGCGAAGCGGGCTGAAAACGAGCGTATGTGTTCGGGGCTCCAGTTTCGGAAAATATAACCTAACCCAAACCTATTTCTGATTTATGTTGAATGTTAGTTGGCAACAACGATATTGTACGTTATATATTATGTTGGTAGAACGGCCGCGTGCATTTTTTGTTTTATAGCGCGATACTGTTAGCGACGAGGTTCGCGCCTTACCGTTTTATTGTAACGTGAGAGACAAAAGTTTTATAAGAACAAGTTTGTATTCAGTTAAGAAGTATAGTTTATTTTGTCAAATAAAGATTGCTATTGTTAAGCATATATAAAGAGTCTATTAGATCCGTTGCTGCATTGGGTAAAAACTATAACGTTGCCGAACCAAAAGTTAACAATTTAAAGCTAAAATTCCATCAAATATACTCTTTCGTAAACGTATATGGTATCGTAAAATTATGCTTTATTCATTAAACATTTTTGTTAATAACTTTTTAACAAACAACGAGCGAAGGGTGAAACCTAGTGCGGGTTATTCAGGAAGGTGACCTTTGTAATATATGTCAAATTCAAGTCCTTGCTTCGCGTGGACAGCTGAAAATTCGTACACAATTATTAAACTTCTTTTGTTAATAACTTTTTAATAAACAACGAGCGACGGCTAAAACCTCTTGAAGGTCACTCAGGGAGGTGACCTCTACAATATATGTCAAGGTCAAGGTCATTGAGGCTGGGTCCGTTATTGTATATATTTACCTTTATTTATTACGATGAATAAAATGGGAAAATAAAATCATCCATCTGTTAGGTTATATTAATTCGCTTTTCTCTTTTAACTTCCTTACCAGTCAATATCTTTTTCTTTCATAAATTATAATAAACAGGATGTCCCATTTTATCTTATTTTTATTATATATATAATAAAAACGAAAATTTCATATCTCGAACGTTCTTTTAGGATTTTCTAAATAGGAGTAACGATTTTTTTGAAGTTTGACTTCAAATAACTTTCGAACGGATAAACGTATCAACCTCTGCCTTGCAGCAAAAATTTCTTTTTTTTATGCCCTTTCTATCGATATAATACTTTATGGGGGGTTTCATTAAAAATTTTAAAGTTGGGATTCCCCTGGGGTTGCCCTTGAGGGGGGCAACCGCTCCACCATTCTTGAAAGAGTAGCCCCTCGAAACGATCGAACACGTGTTTCACGATTTTTCGTAATTTGAACCGTTTCCAAAATACAGGGTGGGCCATTTTAATTAATGTCCCACTCCAAATATTTCTTTTCTTACGCCTTTTACAAAAAAATGTTTCCTACAAAAGTTGTTTAACCTCGGGGAGACACAAAACAGCAATATCAATTTGTTCGCAGATGGCGCCACTTTCGAGATTTCTTCATGACGGCGATTTTTTTAAATGGAAGTCGATTTTTTTCTCGAAATAAAAGTTGTAGCTGACAATGAAAGGAATACAACGGTTTTTTGTTTTTTGAAATTGGACCGTTTTTCGCTGAGTTACAGTGTTTTAAAGTTTATAATGTAAGTAAAAAGCTTCCACGCCCATAAGTAGTGTGCGTACTTTGTGACTCCAACTCTCCACCTGTGTGTGTGTGTGCGCGCGCGCGTATGAGTGTGTGTGAACGTGTGTTGTTTCCATTATCTGGACTAATACTCTTCTGTTCAAACTTCCGTTTGATGGTTCAGCAGCTCGAGAAACGCATTCTCCAGTGCTTAGCATTATCCAGGATGAATGACGTGGACGTGGCGGGGCTTTGGACTGTATTCTGAGATCACATTTATCGATAAATGTGCTTTTGGAATACGTCCATATTTATCAACATGTTTAAATCACATTTAGAGAGACACATTTATCGATAAATGTGATTGGGCTCAGAACCAACTTGCTGAAGATCCATCTTTCTTCTCGAGGATTCTTTTCACAGATGAATCGACGTTTAATAACAGAGGAGGAGTAAACCGTCACAATTGTCATTATTGGTCCGAAAATAATCCTCATTGGCAGAGAAATGAAGAATTTCAGCACCATCGGTTTTTAAATGTTTGGGCAGGAATCATAGGCAATTGTGTGATCGAACCTTATTTTCGAGGAAAATTTAAATGGTGAAACTTATCTGATGTTTCTTCAAAATCATTTACTATGTCTTTTGGAAAATGTTATCTTGGAACTTCCTCGTGATACGTGGTTCCAACAAGACGGAGCTCCCCCCCCCATAGACATCGCCACGTAGTTACGTATTTAAATAATCTCTTTTAAAACAAATGGATCGTCATCAGTAGTCAAAGACAAGAGTGGCCGCCAAGATCTCCTGATCTTACGCCACTAGATTTTTTTGTGAGGATACGTAAAAGAAACAGTTTTTGCGATAAAACCAACATCAATTGACAACATGAAAATTCGTATCAGAAACGCATTCTCAGAAATTATTCCAGGTGTATTGCAAAAAGTCCAAGAAAGCTTTCCATTACGTTTAATAAAGTGTGCCGCTGTCAATGGAAACTTGTTTGAGCATTTGTGCTAATATTACAAACATCCAGTAACATACTGAAGGGACTCATTTTAAAAATGCATCCCAAACGTCAGAGGCACGGAGACTCACGTTAAACAAGCACCCCAATTGTGAGAGGCACGGGGACTCACGTTAAACAAGCACCCCAATTGTGAGAGGCACGGGGACTCACGTTAAACAAGCACCCCAATTGTGAGAGGCAAGGGGACTCACGTAAATTAAGCATCTCAAAGGACAAAAGCCCCGCCACGTCCACGTTGTTCATCCTGGATCATGCTAAGCACTGGAGAATGCGTTTCTCGAGCTGCTGAACCATCAAACGGAAGTTTGAACAGAAGAGTATTAGTCCAGATAATGGAAACAACACACGTGCACACACACTCATACGCGCGCGCGCACACACACACACAGGTGGAGAGTTGGAGTCACAAAGTACGCACACTACTTATGGGCGTGGAAGCTTTTTACTTACATTATAAACTTTAAAACACTGTAACTCAGCGAAAAACGGTCCAATTTCAAAAAACAAAAAACCATTGTATTCCTTTCATTGTCAGCTACAACTTTTATTTCGAGAAAACAATCGACTTCCATTTAAAAAAATCGCCGTCATGAAGAAATCTCGAAAGTGGCGCCATCTGCGAACAAATTGATATCGCTGTTTTGTCCTCCCGAGGTCAAACAACTTTTGTAGGAAACATGTTTTTGTAAAAGGCGTAAGAAAAGAAATATTTGGGGTGGGACATTAAAATGGCTCACCCTGTATTTAAAGAGAGTAATAAAAACTTCAAACGTTATTAGTTATTTAAAAAATATAATATTGCTCTAATTTAAAAATATACTATACGTGTGTAAACATATAATATTAATGAAAGCGCACAGTCTATGAAATACAAAGTATTATTTCGTATTATTACAAATACATTGTGTATCGTAATATTATCTGCGTTACTTGCAGACTAGAGAGATTCCTATTATTACTTTTCCTTTAGCCGCCACCGCCATCTGCCCATCGCGCTCCTTACTCGCAAGTAGCGACGGCATTTATGCCGTTGATTGAACAAGAAGTCCCTCCTCCAGGGGATGGATGGTGCCAGGCACATGTCCGGGTAAATGCCCTGCCGACATCTTCCTCCCCGGGAGTCAGCCCGGCCCCACCCATCAGTTTGGTGGGGAGGGGCCCCTTGCCCGAGCAAAAGCTCCGCCGGTAGGCCCCTCACTCCGCTCGTTTCCACGGGTTCTGGTGAGAGGTACATGTCCGGGCAAATGCCCCGCCGACATCCCCTCCCACCCTGCCTCATCTCCAAACAAGGAGTGGCACTCATGCCCGGTGGTAGAGTGCCTCTCCCCGTACACCCCATGGGAGAGGTAGGTGTTCGGGCATATGCTCCGCCGACCCCTAACTCTCCCCCTCCACACCACTGAAGGGGCGGAGGTGCCCAGGCTAGTGCCCCGACGACACCGCCGCCTCCTCCCATCTCCTGAGGGACGGAAGTGCCCGGGCAAATGCCCCGCCAACACTGCCGCCCCTCTCCATCCCAAGAAGAAGGAGCTAGATGCCCAGGTACATCCCCGCCGGCACCCCGCTCCCTCACTGAGTACCTTGTTGACGGGGAGAGAGGTACACGCCTGGGCAGATGCCCCGCCGGCGTCGCCTCCCTACCCGTCACATCCCTGGTGCGGTCATGCCAACCACAAAGGAGCCGCGATAGCAAGAGTGGAGCAGAGGAGGCACAAAGGGAGGGGGACATCCTCCATGTGCATCCTCCACCCCTCCCGCATCTCGACCCTCCTCGGGGGCACTTTGCACCCGCCCATCCGAAGACAGGCACCTCCCAGTGGGCAGAACGTACTGCTGCCTCCGCTGTCCCTTCTCGGATGACGGGAGAAGGGGAGGTGACTGCTATCATTGTTGCCTCCGGCAGCCACCTTCCTCCCAACACCCAACACCCACAGGGCCCCGTGTTCGGCGGCGTGGGTTGATGGGGGGAGCAGAACCGCTGGGCAAACGGTCCCACTGAAAGGATCTCACCACACCCCGTCGAGCAGGGGCCCCGCTTGGGTAACACCCCTCAACGCGCGCCCAGATGTTCGGGCACGCCATCCCTCTACGCCCCTAGGGTCTTCGCGGCCAGCCCTTAGTCCCCACCACGAATCATCTCCACGGAGACCCCTACCTCCCGCAGCTGAGGTCCGCGGGTGCGCTACGCCCGTCACTGCATGCCGAAGCATGCAGGCTCTGCGGAACTCGGGTACCCCCGGGTGCGTTAGACCCGTACTGCAAAACGTGTCATGCAGCCCCTGAGGGGACTCGGGAACCTCGGGTGCGTCAGACCCGTATCCAGCCGCACCACCAACAGCTGGATCCCTGAGGGGAAACCTAACCTAACCTTTTTTAGGTGGGGGAATCCTCTTCGACACCCCGAGCTCCACTGGGGGGACACACGGAGTAGTGTGGGGCTTTAACCCACTAAACCTACCGCCATCAGCCTTCCCGGGGGTGCTCGGGAGAGGTCGCGGGTCGCACCCTCCTTAGAGGGCATTCACTCGCAACCCCTCCCTTGCCACTGGTATATACCCCAGCCGCCGAAGCAGCCGAGGGGCCCTTACGGGCCTTCTTCCCCACCCGTAGAACGGGGCTGACCACCGTCCTCCGGGGACCTCCTCCTTATAGTCGGGGAAGGCTTTTAGGGCGGGGGCTGATCTGGGGATCAGCCTCCGCCCTTCCTTCCCAAGCCCCGAACAGAGGGGCGCACTGTCTAAAGACAGAGCGCCAGTGGCGGCCCGGGTACCTACCCCGCCGGCCTAACCACTCCGGATGTCCGGGCAAATGCCCCGCCGACACGGCGTGGGGTTGGTCCGCGTACCCCGCAGACAAGCCCCCCAGGGTGCTTGGATAAAGGCACCCTGTCACCCACCCGATTCTCTCCCCCCTAATAAAGCCGCCGATACAGCTTAGGGCAGCGCCGGCCCCGCCTCCTAACTCGGGAGGGGACTTGTAGCGTGGCCCCGTCCCCCTCCTCAACTCGCTGCCGTCTCGTTCCCATAAGGGGAGTGGGGGGTCAGACTTGACCCCCCCAGCGAGGTCATCTGGGCGGCCTTCGCCCGGCGACACCCCTCACCCTCCTTCCGCTCCTTTGCAGGGCGGGATCGGCCGCCTGCCGCATTCGCTCTGCCTCCTCCTTCTGCGATATCACTTCTTCGCAGGAGGAGAAAGCCTTCCAGGACCTCTCGCTCCCGACGATCTCGCGTACAATACTCCGGGAGGGAGAGGTCCTCACCAATCTCGTTGACCAGGACACGGCGCTTCTCCGCCCACGTGTGGCACTCCTCCAACATGTGTTGCGCCGTGTCCTGGTCCGCCCCGCAGTGATGGCAGCGTGGTCCGCGCTCGTGCCCTATACGGCTCAGGTACTCTCCGAAACAACCATGTCCAGAGAGCACCTGAGCCATGCGGAACGTCACTTCGCCGCGATCCCTGTCCAGCCACTCAGCCAGACAGGGATAGACGGCCTCGGCAACCCGCCGATCCGACGGGATTATCGGGTCGGACAGTTGGCGCCGCCATGCGAGCAGCGCCTGTTGCCTCGCCTGTTGTCCGAGGACCTCTTTGGCCTTGGCCGTTAATTTGGCGCCCCTCTCCCGCGCCTGCCGCGCCCGCTCGTACGCGTTTGCGTACGCGGGCGCCAGCAGGGCGATTGGGGGTGCCGGCCAAGGCCGTCGCCGCCCTATGGGAGACGGTCCGGTACGTGCGGGCGACGCGGACGGCCACCCTTCTTTCGAAGTGGCGGACGGCTTGTGCCGCCCGGCGGGTGACCGCCAAATCGTCCGCCCACACAGGTGCCCCGTACAGGGCCACCGACCGGACCGCTCCCGCATATGAGTGTATATCACTTGGACACGTTGCAAATGGACATCGTTCATTTGGACACCGAAAATGGCACACCGCTCAAATAAACACCGTGCATTTGGACACCGCTCAAATGGACACCATGCAATTGCACACCGTGCATTTTTCTGTATCTAAATGATACATGTGCACAATAACGGTGTCCAATTGAACGATGTGCATTTTTCTGTTTCCAACTGCACGGTGTGCAATTAAACGGTGTCCAATTGCACGGTGTCCATTTGAGCGGTGTGCCATTTTCGGTGTCCAAATGAACGGGGTCCATTTGCAACGTGTCCAATTAAACTGTGTCCAACTGAGGCACTCCCCCCGCATATAGGCGGCGAGCCTTCTCATTGGGGCCCCCTAGGTTGGGCATCAGGCGGCTGGTTGCCGCCGCTATCCGCTCCAACCGGGGGGCCAACCCCATGAAATGGTCCTCGAACGACCAGCTGTCGTCTAGTGTGAGGCCCAGGTATTTGATACTGGGCCCCACCGGGACAGGGACGTTCCCCACCATTATCTGGGCTGGTAGCGGTGCACCGCGGAGGCCGTCATGAAAAGAGACGACCTCCGTACTTGTGCGGTGAGACGTCCAGACCCAGGGCGCGAATGGCGCGAACCACGCATGCCACCGCCCAGTTCCCCGTGCGTACGGCGTCCCCCCATCCTGGGCCCCCGGCCACCACCAATGTGTCATCGGCGTAACACACCAGGTGGCAGCCCGCACGACTTTGTTGAACGCGAGGTTCCATAATAGGGGTCCCAACACTGACCCCTGGGGAACCCCGCGCGTCAACCGCCTTCCGCATAACTCATCGTACCGGCCGGTGTACTCCATGCGTCTGTCCCGGAAGTAGTCCAGGACAATGTCCACCAGATAGGCAGGGAGGCGATGATGGCGCGTCGCCTCCACCACGGCTTTCCAGGGGAGGGAGTTGAAAGCATTGCTAATATCAATGCTTACAGCAACAGCAACTTTCTCCCCGCCCGCAGTTACAGCCTCCGTGAGGGACCGGACGCGCTTGATCGCGTCCACGGTCGAACGGCCCTCACGGAAGCCGTACTGCCTATCACTCAGTCCCGGACCATTCCGGGACAGATGCTGGACGATGCCAGAAGCCACCACTCGCTCAAACATTTTTCTCGCCTCGTCCAGCAGACACACCGGCCGGTACGCGAAAGGCTCATCCGCGGGCTTGCCTTTCCCCTTGGGAATGAGGGCCAGACCCCCTCTTCCAGGATGGGGGGAACTTAACCTACCATTTCTGAGGCAGTTGGTAAACAGCTGCCTCATGTGTGGAGACAGGACCTCAAGCGCCCAGGCCCATGCCTTGCCGGGAATACCATCGGAGCCCGGGGCCTTGTCGCCCCTTAGCCCCTTCTGGACCCCGGCCATTTCCTCCGGAGTGACCTCCGGGACCTCATTGGCCTCATTCTCGCGAGGACGGTCCTCGGTGAGGGGGGAACGCCCTCTCCCGTTGGAAAGAGGGCGTCAATAACAGCCTCCCTCACCTGCGGAGGTAGGGACTCCATGATTGGGGGCGCCCATGGGCGGAGCTTGCCCAAGACAAGCTTGTAAGGGCGCCTCCATGGGTCCCCATTGATACTCCGGAGGAGTTCGTCCCAGGCCCTGTCCTTGGCCCGGCTAATCGCTCGCTTTAGGGAATACTTTGCTGTACGGTATTCCCCATAGGCGTTGTCGCTCCTCGCGGCAATCCCTGACCGGCGGGCGCGCAGAAAGCGCCGTCTGGCGCGGACAGAGGAGCGCCGCAATTCGGCAATCTCCAGCGACCACCAGTAAGCGGCCCGCCGGCCTGGAGGCCTCCCGACCCGGGGCATCGACGCGTCACATGCGTCCGTTACTATGTCTCGGAGCCAGGCGGCCTCTTCCCCCACGTCATTGGCCGGACTTCCGTCCGGCCACGTCTCCGCGAGGAGACTAGCGATTAGCGTGTCCCCGCACATTTCCTTCACCTTCCATTGCCGTGGTCGGCCGCTTCCAGCTGGGTGGCGAGGGGGTGGGTTCGTCCCTGAGGGCGGAGCCAGGGCCATGGAGATGTAGACGTGGTCCGACAATGTCTCCAGGCCCGACTCCACCCCCCACCCCGGCACTCTGCGTGCAGCAGCAGGGTTAGCCAAAGTCAAGGCAACTATTGACTCCCCTGCCACCGCACGCAGGTGCTCTCTGAGCCTGTGTTAAGGACACACAGGTTCAGGGTCGCCGCCCAATCGACAAGGGCCTCGCCCCTGGCGTCCGATCGCGGGGAACCCCACACGCAAGACTGTGCTTTGAAGTCCCCCGCTATCAGGAATGGGCGGGGGAGAAGGCGTCTCCTGACACATTCCCCCACCCGTGCCAGGAGTTCCTCGAATTCGGCGAGGCTCATTGTCGGAGACGCGTAGCAGCCGACCACGGCGTCTCCCCACTCCACTACCACGAACCCCCCCGGACTCAAGTAGAGTCATGGGATGGGAGCCCGCGGCAGAACACCACGTAATCGCGATGGAGCCACGCCCGTCGGCGACCCAATGTGGGTGGCCGGCGGGCACGCGAATGTAGCTCCGCCGCGATTTCCAACGCAAAACCACGCTCCTCCAGGCTTTGGACATACAAGTCCTGGGCCTGGCGAGCGTGGTTTAGGTTGGTCTGAAGGAGGCGTAGGGCTATTACGAGTCGGCCATTACGACCTCCTCCAGGTCAACCCTCTCGATGGGTGGGGCGTTGCTCGCCTTCGTTTCCACTCCCTCGATGGGGGGTAGGGGCGAATCCTCCTCCCCCGTCTCTTCTCCCGTGGGCGTTGTTACCGGGGGGGCCAAACCCCCTGAAGCCTCTATCGCTCCTCCTACTACCCCCGGGTCCGCTCGGGGTCGTTTGGGGGGCGGCGCTCCTTCTGCGCCTCGCCCAGCTCCTCCGCCTGACCCGAGGGGGGTTTGGGCTGCGTGGAGGGTGACGGGGGCGTTTGATGTCTCCGACCCCTCCGCCGCTACCCTTCCCCCCTTCTTCTTGCGCCCTCTATTATTGCGGGCGCAGTCCGCCCCTCCTACGCGATGCCTCGCGGGCCTCCCCAAGTCCGCACAAAGTGGGCAACGGGGGTCTCAGCGGAGCAGTCCCTGGTGCCGTGACCGGTGCCACCACACCGGTAGCACCGGTCGCCGCGGTTCTCCTGATTGGAGCAGCGCTGCTGTACATGTCCCGCCTCCAGGTATTTATAGCACTGGAGGGGGTGTGGCTTCAGCAGCACCACCCCAACCCTCGTCCATCCGATTTGGATCCGGACCTGCTTCGCGACCTTGAGAGCCGCAGCGGCAGGACACCGGACCCACACTCGGCCCAGAGAGACTTAACCTAACCTAACCTAACCTTTTTACAAGGGGAAACCTCCTTTAGGGGAGCCAACAACACTAGGCTCCCCGAGGCACCCATGGTCCTCTGGGGAAGGAACACGTGGGTAGCGGAGGATTTGCTCCACCAGACGCTGATGGTGTGCCTGGCTTCATCGCTGACCGCCCTAAAACCCCTTGACCCGCCTCCTTGGTATAGTTTGAGGGAGACTCCCAGCCCACTTCCTCCTTGCGGAGTAGCATTCATGGGAGTCTTCCCCAGCCGGTATAACGGCCCGTGTGCCCGGAAGAAGGGGCACAGCCCAAAGGGCCCGTCTCATCCCGTGGGTCGCGGCGAGCTAACGACCCAACGGGTGCCTCCCCGAGTGTGATAGAGGAGGACTTAAGAGAGGAGTTCGACCCCCCAAGGTCCTGGGGGGTCGAACTCCTCTCCTCACCACCCGTTTGGCCCTGAAAAGGGCCATGTGCGTCCGCCTTTATCGGCGACCGTGGTGAGTGGGGGCGGCACGATCTCATTGTGCCGCTCTTCTTCTTCATCTGCGAGGGCGCAGGATTCTGCCCCCCTCCTCTCCTCTTCGCGCCTCACTCTCTCTCTTGCACTCGGTCGCCTCTTTGCGGAGTATAACCTTCTCCACAAAGGAGGCGA
Organism: Ooceraea biroi; assembly: GCF_003672135.1. Classification (NCBI taxonomy): domain Eukaryota; kingdom Metazoa; phylum Arthropoda; class Insecta; order Hymenoptera; family Formicidae; genus Ooceraea; species Ooceraea biroi. The sequence goes on along the minus strand of NC_039514.1, from coordinate 5,347,574 downwards.
CGGCTTTCCACTTCGTCTCGCTCCGCAGCATCGCCGCGACAATGCTGGGACTCTTCCGTCTCGATTTGTCCCTGGAGGACTCGGCGGTATCGAGCCCATGCTGGACACTGTACCAGCGTGTGCTCTGCTGAGTCAACCGGGGCGCCACAATGGTGGCAAGCGAGTTCGCACTCCTTCCCAATTTTGTGCAGGTACTCTCCAAACACACCGTGTCCTGAGAGTACCCGCACCAACCTATAAATGAGTCCACCCCATCCCCTGTCCATCCATTGCTGGTGACAGGGGGCGACGGCCGAGACGGTCCACTGGCCCGAGATGGTATTTGGGCCTAGAAGCTGGCATTGCCATTTCACTATAGTGGACCGTCTGTTTTGGTCCCTGAGGACCACTCGCACCCTGGCCGTGATCTTGACATTCCGCCCCCTAAGCTCCTTTAGGCGGTGGTACTGGCCGGCATGGCCAGCTGCCACGAGCTCGAGGGGGGATGCTGGCCAGGGTGAGCGCCGCTCTGCCTGATATCGTCCGGTACGGGCAAATGACTGGCGGCGAGAAGGAGGGCCATGACCCTGCAAGTTTGCAGGGACCTATTGGACGCCGCCAGATCATTGGCCCAGATCGGTGCCCCGTATAGGGCCACCGACCGGACCGCGCCTACCAGCAGGCGGCGCGTCTTCTCCGACGGGCCCCGCAGTATGGGAAGAATCCTGGAGAGAGCCATCGTGGCTATCTCCAACCTGGGGGCTAAGTCTCGGAAGTGGTCCTTAAAGGACCATTGGCCGTCTAGTAAGAGGCCCAGATATGTAACGTTGGGCCTCAATGGAGTGGACTCACCCCCTACTCGTATGGCGGCTGGAGGTGGCGGCCCAAGGTGACGATTGTACACAAACATCGGCTGGTGCTACCTCCAACCCCAACTCGCGAATGGCACGAACTATGCCTGCCACCGCCGTGTTTGCAATGTTGACGGCTTTCCTCCAGCCTGGTCCCACGGCTATCACGCCCGTGTCGTCGGCATAGGCGACTGTGGACAGCTGGAGGGAAGGGCGGTGCGCAGCACACGGTCGAAAGCAATGTCCCAATATTTGGGGGCCAATACGGCCCCTTGTGGGTCACCGCGTGCTAACAACCGAACTTGGGTGCTGCCACGGGAGCGCCTCAGTTGGACACAGTTTACTTGGACACGTTGCAAGTGGACATCGTTCATTTGGACGTCGAAAATTTCACATCGGTCACTTGGACACCGTTAATGTGCACATGTATCATTTGGACACAGAAAAATGCACACTGTGCAGTTAGGCACCGTTCACTTGGACACCGTTCAGTTGCGCACCGTTCAGTTGGACACCGTTTATTTCGACACGGAAAGACATGAAAAAAGCGTTTTCCACCCACACACCCTGCGGGGGGGTGCGGGTGGGGTCCGAAGGCCCCCCGCAACCCCCTTTGGTGGTGTGTGTGTGCGCGCGCGCGCAAACAAACTATGTCCATTTTTCCGTTTCCAACTGCACGGTGCGCAATTGAACAGTGTCCAAGTAAACGGCGTCCAAGTGAATGGTGTCCAAGTGAACGGTGTGCATTTTTCTGTGTCCAACTGCACGGTGTGCAAGTTAACGGTGTCCATTTGAGCGGTGTCCAAGTGCACGGTGTCCAAGTGAACGGTGTCTACTTGCAACGTGTCCAAGCGAACTGTGTCCAAGTGATATACACTCGCTGCCACCTCGACCGACATATAAATTGATCCTGTCCCGGAAATAATCCTGGGTCAGGGATCTCAAGTACTCCGGGAGGCCAAAGTACTCCATGGCCTCCCGGATTGCCTCCCAGGGGAGAGTTGAATGTGTTGCGAATGTCCAACGACACGAGCACTGCAACTCCCTCCCCGTGAACTCGGGGCTCCGTGAGGGCGCGAACGAAGCTGATAGCGTCCAGAGTGGAGCGCCCCTCACGGAACCTGAACTGCGAGTCCCTGAGCCCCGGATTCGTCCGGGAAAGGCTCTGGTCGAGGCGGGCCGCGATAACTCTCTCGAAGAGTTTGCCCGCCTCGTCCAGGAGGCATATCGGTCGGTAGGCCGCCGGATCTTTTGCGGCCTTGCCCTTCCCTTTGGGGATGAGAACCAAATTGGCCCTCTTCCAGGGCAGAGGGAACCGTCTCTCCCGCAAGCACCTTGTAAAGAGATGACGGATTTGCGCGGACACCACGTCCACGGCCAGTGCCACGACGCGACCGTGTATCCCGTCGGGTCCTGGAGCCTTATTGGCTTTCATGCTCCGACGGGCCTTGGTCAACTCCTCGATTCTCACCTCTGGGATCTCCTCAAGGGGCCTTGGTGTTGGTGGCCCCTGTATTTTGTGGAAGCACCCCCCCCCCCCGAACTGGGAAGAGGGTGTCCAAGACATTTTGGAGAACCCGGGGTGGCATGGATTCGATGATAGAGGGCGCCGAAGGGTGAAGTTTGCCTATTACCATTTTATATGTGCGCCCCCATGGATCCGCATCGATCGTCTGGAGTAATTCCTCCCAGGGACTGGCTTTGGCCGTCCGGATTGCCGACCTCAGGGAGTATAGCGCACTTCGCCATTCCCTGTAGAGGTCGTCGCTCCCGGGAAGGTCCCGACGACGCGCCCGCTGGAAGCGGCGCCTGGCTTTGGTGGCAGTCCGCCTGAGACTGGCTATCTCAGCGGACCACCAGTATGCCTCCTGTCGTCGGGCCCGACTAGAACGGGGCATAGAAGCGTCACACGCGTTCCGCAGAACGTGCCCCAGCCAGTCGGCCTCCTTATCGACTGACATGGGCGGTGGTGTTGCCCATGTCAGTGCCAGGAACGAGGCAACCAGGGTGTCCTCGCAAAACCGTCGCAGGGCCCATCGCCGCTGTAGGGTGACATCGCACCGTTGGCGAAGGGGTGTGCTGATGGTGGGCGTCAGGGAGAAGTGAATGTACAGATGGTCGGACAATGTCTCCTCTGACGCCACGCACCACCCCGTCACACTGCGCGCAATGAAGGGGGTCAACCACGTAAGGTCGACAACCGACTCCCCCTACCACCGCACGCACGTGTTGTCCAAGCCTGTATTTAAAAGGCACATGTCCAGACTTGCCGCCCACTCCCCCAGCAGGTGACTCTTCTGATCTTGGCGCGGTGAACCCCAAAGCTGTGACTTCGCATTAAAGTCCCCCGCGACCAAGAGCGGCCGTGGGAGAAGACCGCGCAGGCAGTCTCTCAACCGGCCGATGTAGTCTTCAAACTGGGCTACCGTAAGACTGGGGGAGCGTAGCACCCCACAACGGCGATGGATCCCAGGCGGCCGCCACAAACCCCTCGTCCGACACCAGCGGAAACAGAGGGGGAGAGTGGGTGGCTACGCCCCAAACTATTGCAGCGGAGCCCCGCCTATCGTTCACCCAACGTGGGTGGTCCATAGGCACAGTGTAGGGCTCCGCTGCAATACCAAGTCCAAAGTCACCGCTCGCCAGGTGATGGAGGAATAAATCCTGCGCTTGACGAGCGTGATTTAGGTTGGCCTGGAGGACGTTGAAGGCGAATCGCACATTTCGACCTCCTCTAGGTCAACAGTCTGCACGTTATTAGGGGGGGACCAATGATGGTGTCTTGGTCCCCTTCCCCCGATATTAGCGGTTTGTCTGCCTCGTCTGTCGCCCGCGCTTCATCGCGGGGCGGTTGCTGCGGCAGGGGGACTCCTCCCACGTCGCCGTGCCGGCCTCCATCGCTGATGTGCACGCCATCAATGCCGTTTCCCGCGGTTGTTCGGCGGGCAAAGATGCGGTACCGGTGCGACGGGATTTCTCAATAGAGGGGGGTAGGGGGCGGTGGAAGGGGCGGGAGTCCCATTAGGGACAACCTCCGCATTTCCTCCGCTCTTCTCCGTCATCCTCTTCCTCTTCTTCTTAGGTGAGGAGCAGGTTTTAACGCCATAACGGTGGTTTGCGGGTCTGCCCTCTCCCTTAAAGAGCGCGCATACCGCCAACGCCGTACAGACCGCGGCTCTGTGACCTTCTAGGCCACAGCGGTAGCACAGGCTGTGGCGATCGGTGTCGTTCGTGCATCGGGTGGTCACGTGCCCCTGCTGCCAGCACCTGTGACATTGCAGTGGTCGGGGGTCGAGCAACACCGCTCGGGTCACCGACCACCCGATTCGGAACCTCCCGTGAGCCACCAGGCGGTTTCCTGGGGCTACGGGAAGACGCAGCCAGATGGCTCCAAAGCCATTAGGAGCTCTTTTGATCTGCTCGGATTGGATGGAGGTCTCCGGGCAGACTCCGAGGTGTGCAGCGAGTTTGACAACTTGCTGCACTGTCACCGCGTTGTCAAGGTCACGCAGCATGACCTCGACAGTCTTTACGGGGCGGGTAATTCGCACCCCCTCTTCAGCCGCAAGAACTTCTCGCATCCGCGAGGCCAGATGATCGGCCAGATGATCGGCCAGATGATCGGCCAGATGATTGGCCTTGGACTGGCATTCGGTCCCGGGGATTTCTAGAACGTATCCACCGGTGAGGGAGTTCCCTGTCCGGTGGATCGTCGTCTCCAGCTCGTCGATATTGATCTCCTGTGTCAGCTTGCCGAGTATGGTGGCTCTCTGCTCCTTGGCACAGGAGATGACAATAGCCGCGGTTGTAGGCGGTTTGGGACCCTTCCTTTTAGGAGGAGCGGCTCCAGCCTTCTTCGCCGTTGACTGGGTCGGTCGTTTGACCCCAGACGGAGCGGTGGGGGGTGGGGCGTTTTGCCCTTCACCCCCAACGTTCTTCCTTTGGCTTCTTCTCCTCTCCTTCCTCCCCACCACGCGTCTCCACGAGTCGCTCGATGGTGGTTGTTGAGGGGGGAAGGAGGCTTTTGTGACGACTGCCCAGGCCCCTTTTCAGGGGGTAGGAACACCCTCGAGGGGGGGCGACCTTTGGTCGCTGCCATGGGTTTAGGCCCACCCTTAGCTCCCCCGAAGTTTCCTGCCTTCTGTCCAGGCGTCTTCCGCTGAGCCGCGGATGCCGCGGTTTTTGGTGGAGGTCGCATATTCCCCCCGGATGTTGGTGGGGGGCGACAGGGGCAATGGAGCGCACCAGCGCTTCCATTCTGCCCATTATGCGTTCTTCCAACGCGACCATCTCTTTTCCTCAGTCCCTCACAGTCTCCCCCGAAGAAATTCGGGGGGTGACAGGGGTGAGCTGGGGTTTCGTGACTTCTTGTCGCTTGCGCAACTTCCGGCTCGGCGGTTCGGTCGGTTGCCCGGTTGGAACGGGTTGACCGTGATCCGTGGGGGGAGCAGCAGAGGCTCCCGCCACCGTTCGTCCGATGAGGTCCAGGTTGTCCGTCAGGACCTTGACCTGTCCTCGAAGGTCCTCGACCTCCTTTCGGAGGATTCGCGTTTCCTCCGTTTCGCCTTCTCGCTTGCGCTGGACCAAAAGCGAGAGGCCAGCACGAACCTCGATGACGGCGTCATTGAGCACCTTCATGAAGGTGCCCTTGATGTGATCGGATCTTAGTGTCAATTGCTCTACCGCCGCCATACTTGAGAAGATGGATGCTTCCAGATCTTCGGTGGGAAACATCCTTCTCTTCTCAATCTCCTGCTCCAGGTTCCCCTTGGTCTTCTGGGGAGTCAAGTGGGCCAAGCCCGAAACCGTTTCCATGAACGCTTGTTCATTCCGCCACTCCTGGAGCTCTTGGCAGCTACTAGCTGCTTTTTCGCCGACCCCTGACCGATGTACTCTCTGGTTGTCGGCGGACGTTCTCTCTTGCGACTCATGCTCGGCGAGGCCGTAGCAGAGGCCACGTTGGATGATACTGACTCCGTGTTACTCATACGTGGACCGCAATCCTCTCCCGTCTCTGATCTCGCCACGGATGACGTGCGCGAGTGAGTGCGAAGGTCACGTTCACTGCCCCTTCGCAGCAGATAGTTACGCAGCTGCTCGTCTGGCAGACGCGTCACTTCTACCCTCGATATTGAGGGTAGGGCCAATGTTATGGCCATTATACCGCCACATCTATATTTTTCGACGTCAATGACATCAGTGAGGAGGGCATCGGGGCGGCTCCTCTCCCTCGCCCCGCTGTCCTCCTCCTTCGCAGTAGCTGTCACTTTGGTGGTGCTCCGTGCGGAGCAGACCACCCTGCGCATCGCATGATAACGAAGGACTCCCCTGAGCGCAGCACAAGGGCCCATCGCCGGTCTCCGTCCATCCGAGAGATGGAGAGTTTTTGTCTCTTTTCTCCTGTTCTGCTATGATAATTATTAGGTTTGTTTGGGGGATGGATTATAGAGGTCCCTTATGACCCTGGGTTAGAAACCCATTCCCGACCAGCAAAGGTGTTCGTTGCTAGGTCGGGGGGTGCCGTCCATCAGCAGACGCGCCGTCAAAAACTGTCCGGGCATGCGTAGGTCCTTGGTACAATTTAGTGCCTTGTTGCACCGCCCTGCCCAGCTGCCTCGGACCACGTACGAGGGTGCAGCAATTGGGTGGGGGGTATCCGTCACGGCCCCGTCGTCACACCACGTGTGATCGTAGGCCGGACGGGCCTCCTGTCCGGTGTGCGCGCACAACCAGAAGCAGGAGGGGGGATTTTTTATAGAGGTTCCCTAATCCTCGCGGTTGCCCAAAATGGTCGAGGCAACCCCCAGTCCTCCGGAGCAAGATGGTGTATGCATCACGGAGGATTCCGGTGTTGCGTGGGTTTTTATAGAGGTTTGTAAGAACTTAGGCGAATTATGAAGACTTCGTCGATCGTTCACATCGAATTCCTAGATGGACGGTGGTATTGTGACGTCCTGACATCCTGTGACGTCCTGACATCCACCTCACATACATTTTTAATTTTTTTATTTGCAATATTAATTATTAATGTATAACCGCTGATAGTTATTTTTGAGCGCCATTGATACTTACCATTTTTGCTTCACTACTTATTATTAACCACAGGCTTACGTACAGTAGTCTGTTATTAACCTAACCAAGAATATTATTTACTTAGCAACCTAACCGACACATTTATTATGTTAAAAGCTTTAGCTTGATACTAGTTTTAATATAAAAATATATGAAGTAATAATATTAACATATATAAAGGGAAAAGAAAATATTAAAAGCACAAAAACAATATATATGTATAACTTAGTTATTATGCTTTATGATAGATTTATTTAATTTATATAGTCACGTATATATATATATATATATATATATATTATCTAAAACGTAAAAACACAAAAACATACATAAAATCAGTAAAATATATAAAAACAGTTTTATATGTTCAAGCAGTTAAATAAAATAATTTTGAAACATTTATCATTAATAATTTGATAGATTTATAATATAATATTACGAGATTGGTAATATTTAAGATTGTGTGAATAGTATTACCATGAAGGTTTTTGTAGGTGTAGCAAAACCATTGAGCTACTTAATATTGTTTTTTATATAAAAGTATTAACGTGAGTTGTAATAATTGAAAGAATTGGTTTGGAAATATATCTTATTATATGGTTATATAGCCATTGATAAGTATTACAAATTTGGCTTAATACATTTGGGTTATTGACAGGATAAAATATTTAATTACTTTTTATAACAAAGAAACAAATGGATTTGAAATGGATTTTATTATACTATAGTAGAGTCCTTTGCAAGTAGGTAATTTTCGTTAAAACCAATAGGGTCGGTTATTATATAAAAACGGGAAAAACCAATTAGTTATTTAAGACAAGAGTAAAAATAATGCCGGCGGAATTGAGTTTTATTAAGTGACGGTGTAGCTTTGATAGTTATTATAATTTACGGAGTCATTTGGTGTTGATTGTTGTATAAGGTCATAAGTTGTCATTAATAACAATTAAAGGAGTAAATTTTGGAATTAGTTTTATTATACAATGAAATAGCTTTTGTGAGTGTAGTAAATTGTATTACCACATTTGAAGTGATTTATCGTATAAAAAATTAAAGATTATTTTATTAACATAAAAGGAGAAACATTTTATGAGTAAAAGAATGTAGAATATTTGTCTACAATCTTAGTCAAAAAGAAGTACGTATTTAAAGTTATGAAATTGCAATAAAATTTTAGTAAATTTTTTGGGTCTAAAATTTGAACCGTAAGGAAATAATTTGTTATAATTATATTGAAGCATCTAGGTCATAAGAGGAAACTAATAGGGACCTCAGATTTTGAAAATAATCATTTTTACGGAAGTGACCAACAACTTTTGGGAATCATCATTTTTAGCCAGGCTGATGGTACCTGTGATGAAATTTTTCTTATCGCACCACGGGATCATTGAGAAACCACAAAAATTGCAAAGTCACTATTTGTTAAATAAATCAGCGTTATTTTTCAATATTTATAGTGTAGAAAGTTTTAATGAAATATTAATAGTTTAGAAGTTACAAAGTTAAAAACAATTAAAGTCAAAATCAATTGGTGAACAATTTAATATAAAAGGAAATAAGGTGTTTAACCCAAAAATATTAAGAAAAGAATAAATCGTTAATTAATTATGAATAAAAGTATATTACACATGGTATTACATTCATAGTAAGGATTATTGAATTTATTTAAAGGAATATTTTATGTTTCTGAGCATTACTTTAAGTATATAATTATTACGCATTTAATCCGTTAATAATTAAGTATATTAACAACACCATATACGAACACACTTATATAGGTGCGTATAACCCATAAAACAATTATTGGTTATTTAAGATTTTATGAATTAATTAAGACTAATATTGTATTGGAATAATAATTTTATATGGTTAAATTATAATATTAAACCCGGCACACCAATAGTTGCTTTCTTACTAATTTTATAATAACCAAAGAATAGACGTGCAAGTACATACACGTGTATATCTATATATATAGGCATCCCTATAACTATAAGACAATTATTGGTTGAGTGAGATTTTATAAGTTTATTAGAATGGTATCTTGAAATAATAATTTTAGATGATTTAATTACATTTTTAAAGGTTCATGATACCAATAATTGATTTTACAATAATTTACAATGATTATTATTCAGCTGAGTGCGTTATATTATTAAGTAGACGTATGCAAGGTCTTATAATAATTTATGCATAAGACTACGAGCATATAAAATGCATATGTCAAGCGTTATAATTTTAAGAATTAAATTTGTGAGCATTACAGAATTATTTGAATATTAATTTGAATAAGACAGTGAACACAGCGTTAAGTAACAAAGGAAAAAAGATTTAAATTCACGAAAGAATATTATTTCATGATGACTAATTGTAAAAGACGGTGGCTTGTCGGCACCTGATTGAAATAATAATCCAAGACCGCTGTCTTAATCAAAGGTTGAATAGATATCTCGAGCAAGACATATCGGCAGGAAGTTGCAGCTGCCATTTGATTCGGAGAAACTCCGGTTGATTAAAAAGCATAACAGATGAGCGATAATTCTGTACTGAGAATTTCATGTTGAACTTACGCGTCAAAATACGTTTATCTTTTGTAAGCGTTGAGCTCACCGTTGAGCTCATCGTCCCCACTAGACGCACCGTGAGACCAATCCCACCACTTAAGTTTTCGATCCCACCATAAGAAGCTTCGAAAACGAAGAACCAATGAGTTAAGTGGGCAGAGCCTCCCTACTATTTTAGTTTTTGCTTTAACCGTAGCGTCCCCACTTATTGTAATCCCTTCTCGAGCTACAGGGACCCTGTCCCCACGCATCATAATTTTCGAGTATATAACGTGATGCAGCAGCCAGAGAATCACCTTTTGTAAACTAGACTTGACCTTTTTTAGACTTGACTTAAACCTTTTATGAACTTGACTTACTTTTAATTAATTATAATTACGACTACTATTGGAGTCGCTAGCTAGCGTAAATTCGCTAACTAAGCGTAAAATATAACGTAGAGCCAGTGAAGTTTGAGTTATTACCGAAGTCTGATTGACTTATTCTTTTGCTGCTACATCATCAAGTGCTTCCTGACCTGAGGGTTAGATCTGTGCGAACGCTTGTGAGTAGATTTATTTAATTATTTTATACTCGCTGCTCTTATGGAACGTTATACTTGTACTCCATATACATACTACACATTTTGACAGATTTATAAAGCTTCAATACACTATTACACTTACAGTTACTTAATATTTTCGATTTATAATTAGTTGTGAAACAATTACTGGCCTGAGGGTTCAGATTTATATGACATTTGCGAATAAAATTATTTCAAGTAACACATATATTCATATTGTAACCAACTTCGATATTACACTTGATTTTAGTAATAAACTTTTGATTAATTTGATTGTTCTTTAAATATACCCTTCAATTATTATTGTTTAATCATTGAGAATAATGTTAGTGGTACAATAGTTGCAATTAATCATAATTTAACTTTAACTTTTGTTCAGAATCGCTCGCCAGCGTAAATTCGCAGCGAAGCGTCATCCTATATTGAATATATAGTGCATGAATGCATTAATTCTTTCAATTTAATTGTGCGAGGCATACCCATTTATTTCAATTATATTAAAAGCGTTAATTCGCTTTTTCCCTTTTGAATACCATTAACAGTGACTTCATTCGCTGTGATTTATCCTTTGAAAACATTCGAGGGCGAACATTCGCTTCCATACCTGTCATATACCACGGCGTGTATAGCCGCCATTTTCTCATCCTTTAGCTCGGTATAAGAACATATATGCCTCATTACACATTTAAGTCGCATTTAATATTAAAGTGAATTAAAATCAAATCATACCATTATTTGAAGGATAATTCAATTATAAACATTAATTTAACATTTGCATTACAAGTTTATTACATTTGTGTACTTAAATCAAGTGAGCATGGTAAAAAGTTCGACTTACGCTAGTGACAATAGTACGACTTACGCTAGTGACAAGTACGCTAGTGACAATATTAAGAGATTGCTGACTTACTATAAAGCAGTGCATGGTGAATTAATAACTTTAATTATGGTTACAGTATATCACTAACAAGTTTTAAGTTTAATAAATTACATAATTTTCGTTTATTGTATTGTTAAGTACGAACATAGATTCATTCGTCTGACCAATTCCTTATGTATACTACGTCTGACCATTTCATTATATATTCCACCTGATACATTCAATTTAGTCACAGGAGGTATATTTTATTTAATTACCAAATAAAGCATTACGAAATTATGAATAACAGTTAATAACGAATTAGAATCTATATTAATTTGTTTTAAATCATTATTTTATTCTTCAACTCCATCACCGTGTATGAGCATAAAAGTGCTCGTCTCCTTACCTTGTGTTACATTCCACTTATAAAGAAAGGCATAGTAACCTGCCTATTTTTCTTTTGAGATATTTTATTTTATTCCATCCTTTGCATATGAGCATTATTATTGCTCATCCTTTTCATTTTTCCATTAGTAAGAGCGAAGTGACGCCCTTATTTTCATATTATACCACTGTCATACACTACACAGCGACATTACGCTGTGAATTTCTTTTCAATATTTTCCTATTCTTATACCATAATTTTGTTGAAGAAATAAAAGAGATAATAATTTAAATTTATTTTTCATTTATTAAATAATAGGGAGATACCAAGTTACAATCAATATTGATTACAATATTTTCCTTTTGACAATCACAATTTCATCACCGTAAGAGTTAATCGCAAGCTCTCTCCATTCCCGGGTAAAGTCGGTGTATGCAGATTGACCCATAATCAAAAGAGAGCACCTGAAATCAGATCACCTGAGGGATAGATTTGGGACAGGTACCTGATCGTCTACATTCTCACTTCCCCGGACGTGACAGTATCACTGCTTGCCCCACTCCTAATTATCAGGAGTCGGGACGGGTGCTTGCCGATTCGGAGCAGGATATCATTCGTTTTCGAGAAAGCGAGTCGTTAGCGCGTTTACGCGATTATATCGGCGATTGATCGTGCGATCAGTCTGGATGGTCTTTGTACAAGCTTCGGCTTTCGTTTATAATAAATACCTACTAATTATATACTATATAATTTACTCTGTTTCCCTGTATCGACATAGCACGTTGGAGAAATAGTTAAAAGAATTCTTACAGTTAATCAGAAGTGGAATTACGATCCACTACCTGGTTACGGCTCGAGATTCCTTTTACGATCGCGAATTGAGTCACGGGGCAATCGGTCCGCGGTCTCTTTGCTCATTTACTACGCTATCGCGTATGGTCGCGGAAAACGCGTAATCTTTGCTCGTCTGGCGAATGGTGTTTACACGGAAGGAACGGGAGAGAATAGAAGCCATGGACCGATAGCGTTTGAAGCAGTTGTCTTACGACGAATTGAAGGCAGAAGCATTGCAGTACCAGCTGCAGGTCCCCGCTGATAGAAACACGCTGATTGATCTCATCATGACGCATTTGGAGACGCGTAGTTTCGCCGCACTATCGGTTCAACCAGCCTCGACAAGGACAAGAGTGCCGACGCCGACGAAAGCCGCGCCGGGTTCCTCAGCCGGAGCACCTTTGACGACATACAGTCCAGCGGCGGAGAATCCTACTTCACCAGCTCTCTCTTTGGAAGCAGTGTTGGCTTCAGTTAATTTATGTCTGCAGCAACAACAGCGCATTATGGAGCGTTTGAATGCATTCACGCCTACCCTAAAAAATAAACTCACACATTGAGCGGAGCGAGTGGTTCCACTGATGAACGAGCGGAGTCTCAAATGGCTACCAATGTCGTGACCACAAGGGCCATGACTGTTAGTACGCTTTCGCCAGCTAATGCGGTTACGCTACTTAGTCATCAGATTCCAGAATTTGGAGGTACTCAGGACGAGAATGTCAAACTATGGGTCCAACGAGTCAATAGAGTAGTACAAGTGCATCGAGTACCAGATGACATCGTTCTTCTAGCAGCCTCCAGCAGGTTTATGAAGACAGCCCGCCGCTGGTATGATATAAAATCAGGACCGGTTTTGGAATCGTGAGCAGTGTTGAAGAGACAACTCATAAAAATGTTCGATCGTGGTGTTGCTATCTTTGCTGCTATGCAGAAAGTACAGGCGAAAAACTGGAATCCTGGGAAAGAGTCCTTTGACGAATATGCCATTGACAAAATGACAATGGTTCATAATTTGAATCTTCCCACGGAGCAAGCTATCAACCTCTTGATAGCGGACATCACAAAGAGCTCACTAAGAGAGACCGCTCTCACGCAAGTTTGTGATTCTCTCGATCTTTTCCTCGAGCGTATGAGGCACATTACTCAATTTGATGATTCGGAGAAAAAAACGACGGAGGTTCCACGGAACAAGCCTAAGGAGCAGGCCAGCAAAAGTACGGTGAAGAAGAACACGGGTGACAGCGAAATCATCTGTACCTATTGCAAAATTAAGGGTCATCGTAAGGCAGACTGTTACAAGCTGAAGCAGAAGACTGCAAATGCCGCACCATCCACAGCCACGAGTCCGACGGCCAGCGATCCCGCTTCATTCACCGTTGCCGCTGTAACGACTACGACTACGACTACGATGGAAGATAAGTTATATCTATCCACTCCTAATGTTAAAGTAACGACTATCGCAGGAACAAATTGCGAGTTAAATGCTTTAGTGGATACAGGCAGTCTGATTTCGTTTGTTACGTTAGATATTTTTCAAAAACATTTCGGTTTACCGATCGATTCTTTGGAGCCAGTTAATCGTAGATTTAAGTCGGTTTCTAATTCTTGGATCAAAGTTTTAGGTAAATTAGAATCACATGTTAGTTTGCAAGAATTTCCTGAACGAATATTAAAAGTTGCGTTTCACGTGATTGATTCAAAATTCTCTGACATGGATCTTATTTTTGATCGTGATTTTCTGGAAGGCAAGAAACTTATTTTGATTTATTGTCCGTTAAGTCAGGATGCCGAAACATTTTCGCAACTTCTATCGTTAAGCGATATTTGCTGCGCATCAGATTCTGTTGAGTCATTAATTGATGATTGCGAAATTGAGTTCGGACACGCGGACAAAGAAAAGCTTAAAAACGTAATATTAGAATGCGAGAGCATGAATGTTCCAATTAAGGATGACGATTATGCGGTCCAAGTTACGTTGAAGAATCAATTGACGTATGCGTATGCGCCGCGAAAATTCTCGTTGAAAAAAAAGCAACAAATTCGTGAAATTACAAATGATCTATTAGCTCGTGGCATAATTAAAGAAAACGCTTCGCCGTACTGTGCACGTATTGTCCCGGTCAAAAAGTAAAACGGAAAGATGCGATTGTGCGTAGATTTACACCCGTTAAACGCGCGGGTAGTTAAACAAAAATACCCTTTCCCCATAATTGAGGAATGTTTGTCAAGCTTGAGTGGTAACTGTGTATTTACGGTACTTGATCTAAAAGATGGATTTCACCAAATCAAGGTTCATCCGGAACATGCGAAATATTTTTCGTTCGCGACGCCCGACGGGCAGTTTGAGTACGTGCGATTACCATTCGGCTACTCGGAGTCACCAGCCGAATTTCAAAAGCGTATTATAAAGATTTTACGAAAGTTGATTCGCGCTGGTAAAATTTTGATATATATCGACGATATTATGATAGCAACGTCGTCCGTCGATGAAAATTTAAGTGTGTTGCGCGAGGTATTAATGCTACTTAAATTTTATGGTTTCGAGTTAAATTATCGGAAATGTGAATTTTTGAAACGAAAAGTGAAATATTTAGGTTATATAATTTCTAAATAGTTAAAAGAATTATTACAGGTTGTCCTTCCTCGCGGTCCAGCAGGACCCCCGGTCCTCCAAGGTCGGTCGACGACCCCAGCAGGGATCGCCTTCCTTCCAGGAAGGGTTTCGGTATAAGCGTACGACGGGGGGAGGATAGAAATCCTCCCCTAACGGTGCTGCATCCACCGGGCGTTTGAAGTCAGGGTCGCCGCATCCCCTACCGACGATTGGGACGGAAAAAGGTCCCTTTCGGAGTCGCCGGGCTCCGTGGGTTTCTTTTATAAAGGTTCCCAATCTTCGCGGTCCCAACCGAAGCCAAGACCCCCGGTCCTCTGGAGCAAGATGGAGTTTGCGTCACAGAGGGTTTCGGTGTTGCATGGGTTTTTATAGAGGTTGTCCTTCCTCGCGGTCTCAGCCGAAGCCAAGACCCCCGGTTTCTCCGAAGAGGATTTCCGGTGTGGGACTCGGGTGACCCTGGGAACGTCAATTTCCGTACCTACTACTTGCGTAGTAGGCCCCGGAGGGGAACCTAACCTAACCTAACCTTTTTGTAACCCACCACCAAACCACTCGGAGGACCCCCGGGACTACGTAGTACTTCGGAAAGGTCCTCGCCGGTACCGCTCTCCCGGCTGAAGCGAGCGATATTGTGCGACCTACTCCCTCTGTGGGCCCCCTGCCCCCAGGAGGTTTGGCCACCGTTCCCCCACCCGGAATATGCACAACAACAAAAATCTAAGGAAACCCATCCAATCCAGAAGGATGCCCCGCCGAGGCCGAGGCCACAGACGGAGCATGCTACTGGGTAGGCTATGAAAAGTAACCCCGAAGGGCCGGCTAGAACACCGGCCTACGACCGCCCCCATCTCAGGCGACCGCCCACAAGGCGTAAATACCTCGCGACACAGGAAAAAGGTGCCGCGAAACTGCAGCCAAAACCCGGTTACATACCGTGTAACCAGGCCCCCAACGTTGGTCCCCATGAATTGGCCATCGTGGGGACGGCAGCAATATCCCTGGAACACACCAAACAAATGTTAGTCGATGGTCTGACACCCTCTACGAACCCGCATGGTGAACTGCGGGAGTCCCTCCCGATCCCACGGCGAAACGCTGCTTCCATCAGGAGGGGAGTATCCCACGCTGCCGTCCAAAACGCGACGCGGACGAACGTCTCCCGGACCAGCAACAAGCAACGACGGAAGCCAGGAGACGGCAAACACGAGTGTCGAAAGCAAAACATGCACCAAAAACACGACAAAAACGCGACAGGCGAACACGGACAAAAAGAGGAGTAGACGAAAAATAAAATAACAAAAACGCGAAAACAAAAACTCCTACCAACAACAAAACTAATGCGAAACACCCGGTTAAACGCCACCAACAGGGGGTGGAGCACCTGCACGCGGACCGCGTCCAACAGCCGTCTGTTGACACGCGGAACTCCCTATACGGTGGGCGGCAGGCAGACGTGCCTCCGCACACAACACGCAACGCGGCGCAGCAACGCATTGCGCAGCGCGATATCCCGGCTCACTACATTTGAAACAGACCCCCGTACGGTCTATTCGTGTACACCCTTGAGCAACATGGCCGACCTCCATGCATCTGAAACACCGAAGGGGCTTCGCTCGCATGACCTCCACCTGCACGTACTGCCAACCGAGGTGTACCTTATCCTCATTTGAAACCTTAATTGCTGCGGTTAGTGGGCATTGAGCCCAAACAATCCCCAGCCGGTTGCGCAGCGGCCTAATGTCGCCAACGCGCACGTCCTGAAGCGAGCAACCGCCAAGCTGCGCAACCAACTGCGCGACCTCCCCTGACATCAGCGATTCATCCAAGCTCACAAACCGGAGCTCGGCTATCTTGATAGGGCGCCTAACTGTAGCGCCCTCTTGCAACATCGCGGATAACTTATTCGCGAGGTCGTCCGCCTTGGCCTTGTTGTCCGGGCCACGAACTTCAATGAGAAGCGCGCCGGTGCTTGTATAACGCACCCGCGTCTGCTTCTCAATCCCCATGTCTTTGAGGGAAAACTCCTTACCAGCTTTAGTTACGGTCTCGGCATAGGACGGTCCATTCTCCGCGCGAGAGACCGTCACTACGAACGAACGGGGCGGATGCCGTCTATCACGCAAAGATCGCGGAGGAAAACCCGGTTCCCACGGGCGATAGGGGTCCACCGGCCCCCGAGCGGCGACGGGTGGATTAACACGGACCTTAGCCGGGCGACGAGCAGCACCGGCATAGCCAGAGGGCGCACCTACGCGCGACGCGGCAGTATCCCCTGTATGCACTGGAGAGGTTCGCGCACGTCCCGAGCGCATCTCGAGAAATTCGCGATCATACGCACGAGATCGCACCGGGTCACCGGAAAAACGATCGACCGAACGCGCCATCGACCAATCATCCTCATCCAACGATGTATAACGCGATCCACGCGAAACACTACGTGATGGCTGGCGGCCACCACGACTACCGCGGCTAACACTACGAGACGCCGGGCGTCTATGCGAACCGAGGACGCCATTCTCGCGCAACTGAGCCATCACCGTATTCACGACATCGGTAGTGATGGCCTGCACATCGGGGGCCGGTGAACCCGAAGGCCCAGCGGCCGATGGCATCGGCTCCGAAGCACGACGATCATCGACAAAACGCTTTGGCTCTGTCCGCACGAGCGTGACACGAGGA
The DNA here is from genome assembly GCF_003672135.1 of Ooceraea biroi. NCBI lineage: Eukaryota > Metazoa > Arthropoda > Insecta > Hymenoptera > Formicidae > Ooceraea > Ooceraea biroi. The sequence continues at coordinate 5,330,172 of NC_039514.1, read as the reverse complement.
ACCTTATCCACGCCACGGATAATTGGCTTCGCCGCCTTCGGCGTCGCCGCAACCACCGAACTCACCGGCGGCGGCGGCATCGACGCCTTCGCCAGTGCATCATCGCGCTCACGGCGCAAGTGCACATTGGCCTTCTTAAGAGCGTGAACCTCACGCTGAAAGGAGGCCACAGAACGGCGCAAATGCTCAGCCTCAGCAGGGCCATCACGACCAGTACGGTTAAAGGAAGCATCCTTTATTTGACGAAGGAGGATCTTCATGTCCCCGCTCATCTTACACTGCATTTTACCACTACGCTTGCGGAGGTTGTCGACCTTGTCCACAAGCTCGGCAATGCGAGCACACAAATCGTGTGAGGCCATCGTGTTATCCGGAGTGACAAACGGGGTGTCTCCATCAGAATCACCGTCGGAAAGGCGAGAGCCAGCCCGACACTTCTTGGAGCGCCTCGTGGTACGCGAGGCACTAGACATCTGCGATGAGCAGACCGACATGTCGTCATCAAGGGCGACATCTGTAAGGTCGATCGTATCGCTGGGCCCCGCAGCAGGGGACCCTGCACAAGGAGGATTAACAACAGGAGCGCCATCAGCGCTAGACTCCTCCGCCGAAGGCAGGCCAGAAAAAGGGCTATCCGGCGGGAGGGGATCCTAATCATAGTAGGCGTGGGCCATAGCGACGCTACGGATACTCCAAAAGCCGAAAAAGCCAAAAATCCGAAAATAACTAGGCCTAGGGAAAAATTCCTAGGCCCTCCTAAACTAACCGCGACTTAAGACCGATCAATACTACAAAAAGGATTCGAAATCTACCTACTGGTCCTCGAGACAAACTCAAAAGACCAAACCACAGTATAACTACATACAGTAGCGACAGTAGCTGTCGGTTCCTTTGATGTAGCCGTATTCGGTCACGTGATGATCAGCTATGTTGAAGGCTGTGCGAGCGCTTAATTTGAACGATATTAAGAAACGCAGTAGTGTCTCACACGAAGGAATTTTTATGTTTAAATCAGATAAAGTAGAATAATGCAGGTTTATTGTTTGTTTTAATATCAGCATATTTCAGGAATGTGAATAAAATTATAAAACAATATTTATAACATGATGGTAGAAAGAACAGTTTATTGATAGTATAGGATGGCATGACATTTAAATAAACATTATTTCATTTCAATAAATTGGAACCATTATTATTTCATTAGTATTATCTGAAATAATGATGACTTATGTTATAACATATAAATAACTTACATATTTTATCCGGAGTCATATTACGAATTGATTTTTGCATTGTGTAGCAATAGTTATAACTGTGTTTTTGTTAATGAAACACATCTTTGGAAATATCAAGAAGTGCTATCCTAAAATAATATTAAATAAACTATTACTAATTAATAAGAATTGCAATTAATAACCAGTGGTGTAACCAGTGGTGCATGTTATTTTCACCTTGGAGTAATTAAGTGTAGGCTGTGGTGTTAGGAGTTAATACCAGTTAAACCCAACAAACAAGCAAATGAATTAACAGAAATTAAAGTTAATTAAATTAAAGTTATGAATTAACAGAAAGTAAAGTAAAAAAAGTATGATAGGCATCATAGGTTGTTAGAGATAGGCTGTTAGAGATTGCAATAATAAGAAAAATAGGATAAATAAGAGAGATATATATATATTTATATAACAGAACATATACATGTAATATAGAGAACATAACAAAAACAGAACATTTATAATAAAAATAATAAATTGCAAGAGCAAATATATGAAATAAATAGTAAGACATATTTAATTGTGGTTTAAAATTATCATTTTTTTGTGACCTGCTTGCGATTTAAATGTTCTGTTTATAAATTTCAAAGTATAAAATAACCTGACTCTACAATATAATTTAATTAAATTCTATAATGGAAATTGTGAACAAGGATGACTAAATTCAATATTACTGCAAATAGATATTAACTTATGTATAATAGTTTGTTGTACCATTAACTCTTTAATATTGTTAAAGAAACAATATTCTAACTGTTTTATATATGCAAGAAATTCGTCGTTTGGCATAAATAAACTACCATAGAGATTTTCTTCAGTAGAGTTATATGCTCGAAGAAAACAATAAATTGATGTACTGTCTAAATCAATATATTGTTTTGCATACGTTAAGCAAACATCACAAGAATGTTTATCAATACATTTACGCATAAGATAACCACAAATAAATCGAAAGGCATTTTGTTCTGTCACATCCATGATACGATAATCATGAGTATCTAGTAAGATTGAATTTTGTTCCTGTATTTCGTGTTGGATAACAGGATTTTTTTCTGTATAGTTTTTCAATGCAGTTAATATGTCATCATAGTCCTCGGCACAATTTCCCTTTGCAACATTACAATTGTTCATTGAAAAAACCTTCCTAAATGTAAAATAAAATTATATTGGCGTTGGGTTGTGCGCGTTACCGTTTAAAGACCTTATTCTTCCAAATAAATTTTCTATTGGATTTTGATTAAATCTCTGTATAAGTAGAAATTTAATATCTGAAGCGTTTTCTTTCAAATAAGACCATAAATGAAACAAACTGTTAATATTGTGAATCCACTTGTCAAAAGCTTTTACTTTACCAGTAATATCTTTATTTGCTTTATTATATATTTTTATATTAGATAAATACGTTTTTACTGATAACAAAAAAGCTTCTTGAGATTTTGAACAGGTAAAAGCTCTTTTATGTTGTTTTTTACTATTTACACTGGATGAATTAAACATATCAAACACATTGTCCATAATTTCAATAAATTCACTTGTAGCAAGTGCAGCGGTTGGTAAAAGATCTAGCGTTACAAGTGTTTTTAAAGCTGAAGCCACAGATGCACTTAAAACTTGTACGGCATACCGAACTTTCATGCATTCGAAATTAGTAGGTCGCATATGTGAATCAGTGAGTTTTGGTGCCAATCGATTTTCTTTTTTACTGTCTATTGCATACAGTTGTTCTATGTGAGTCCAAGATATTTGTCTGCCATTTGCAACTATTACGTTATTTAAAAAATTATTTCTACAAGCTTTTTGTAGATGTGGAGGATCAAAAAAATAAGCAATGTGTTTATTGTTAATAATAAAATATGGAGACTCTGTAGTAACCTTTAACAGCTTTGCCGTTTGTATGAAGTTACTACCCATATCTGTAATTAGCGCAACTACTTTCAATCCAATTCCTTGCAACTTACTAATTGCCTCAGTGATTATAAGTTTAAGTTGATCAGCTGGAAATGTAGAGTGTAGGAAATAATAGCCTAAAGGTTGCTTCCATGATCTACACATGCCTCTAATCATTAATACAGCAACATTGCATGCAGGAGAGAAAGACTTGCCATTTCCGACATCTTCAAATCCTATTACTTCATCTCTATTGATATTGTAAAATAAACTTGCTTTCAATGATGCTTCATCAATGCATAAAATGCAATATATGTCGGAGGAAACTACAAATGTGCTTATTTTCTTCCGTAACGCATCAAATAGAAAGTCATGCAGGCCCGGTACAATTTTAAAATTACTTATCATGCGTTGTAAGGTTCGTTTCGTTGGTAAGTAAAATGTTTCGCTCAATAAATCATAGCATTTAGCATTGCAAAAGTATATGTTCAAACAGAATTCTTTATACTCTGCGGTATATTTTCTACCTTTTTTCGATTGCTGATGTAGAAGAGCTTGATTTTTAACAAATTTTGCAACAGATGGTGGCAGAAAGTGATCTGTTAAATTAAAGTAATGTTCAATGGAAGAGTTCTCCATCTCAACCTTATTCTTGTTTATTTCTTTTTTCTGCAATCTGTAAATTTTACTTTGCAGTATTACAATTCTTCTCTTTAATAATTGTTTCCGAGGTGAATTTCTTCATAGAGTTAAATCTGTTTGTGTTTCCTGACTCTCTGCAATCATTGTTAATTTTGCATTTGCAAATAAATATAACATTGTATGCAAGTTCATGATCATACTTTCTATTTAATACAATTTACCTCTTTCGTTTTGTATTTCTGTATTTGCAACATAACTTGAAGTGCTAGCTTCTAAATAATCCAGCAAGGGAATGTCTGAACCTTTCAAAAACACATTAAAACAAACGTAAAATTACTTTTTATACCATAAATGATAACGATTGGAATAAATATAGGTAAGAAAGGGGTGTGTGTGTGAAGCGGGGGGAGGAGAGAAAGGATGTAAAGAGAAAATATTATACAATAATAATGATACTAGTAACGCTTTATTCACTAACTTGCCTACTTCTAATGGTTCTTGATAATTTGATTGAGGTATTGCATTGCTTGAAGTAGCTTCCTGTTTTTGTATATTATGCTCTCTTACAGGAACAGCATTTGATTGAAGCCGGTTTCGTAGATCATTCAAGAACATTTCTTGTGAAAAATGCAAAGCATAGCACGATAGTTTTTATATAGTTGCTCAGATGTTTTGTTTATTAAATCCTGACGTCCACAAACTTCTACCCAAAGCTTACTTCTAAAACGGTTTTTATTCATACTTATTCATATAATTAAAGAAGTGCAGAATTTCATATATCTCATACTAAGAATATAATGAAGAACATAATGAAGAATATAATGAAGAACCACAATAATTACAACTAATTATTTAAAAGCTCTTAAGATCTCTAAATATTATTATGTATATATTTTGTGATTCATCCCAAGTAGCAAGGTGACGTCAAATGACGTTATTAAGACGTTATTAGACGTCATTAAGACGTCACCTTGTTATCTGGGATGATTTGTAGCGTAACCTTAACGTACTTTTCATTCTTTGGAAATCGGAAAAAGCTTATAAGTTTTGTTTCTCTGCTACTATTTTTACATGAAGCAAACGCACAAGAATTGCCACCCCTTGCACTCATGTTGTCAATGTAATATCAATAATGTATGAACACATGTATGACAGTCCGCCATATTATTAGCTGTGCAGCCAACGCATGCGCAGAAGGAAATCAATTCGCTGATTTGCTAGCACTGTCGCTACTGTATATACTTATACTGTGACTAAACCGCGCCAAAATCCAAGGTTACTAGACTTTGGAAAAATTCTCTCGGCCGAGAAAAATACACGACTGACTTAAAAACCCGAAAAATAATACGGATAACCGACAAAAAACGCAAAAACACTAATCTAGGGAAAAATCCCTAGACCAGAATTCGATCTTATCCAAATCTGGACAAACGCAACAATACGAACTCTTTGAAACAATACGAAAGCTTCAAGTCCTACCTTACAAAATGGCCGGCTGCTTTCCGCCGAACGCCCGATGCCCGCCAAAACCCGGCGACCGCCGCAAGCCAAAGTAATGTGAAACCACGCGAAATCCCGGCGAAGACGGCGAGGTGCACATCCAACAATCCCGACAAATACGTCACAACACTCCCGGAACCGTCCAAACACGCGGAATTATCCGGGAAAGCAACGATGTGGCGAGTAACCGTTAATTGTCACGAGACAGCATGGCACGAACGTCCACAGGAAAAACGACTTCCTGGAATGTCTCTTGGGCACCGGAGTGTCCCAAAGCCGTCAGGAAAGCCGAAAAGTCACGTCGCGCACACGAAAAACACTCGCGATACCCGAAAACGCGGGATATCCGACCGCGGTGTCGAGCAAGCTAACCTAAGATGGCCGCCGCGAACATCTCAACAAAAAATCCACGAATATCTCGGAAATCCGCCGGAATTCCTGCAAAACTCCACGAGATTCGGGAAGAGCACGTGCGAAACTATAAGAAACTCACAATATTAAGACTGCAAATGGTAAAAGAACACCCGAATAAGCCTGAAGGCACGGAGCGGCACGAAAGCACGTCCTTACTCCTCAAGACACTCGACCAGACTCCAACCTAACCTTTTTTTTTTAAAGGAGGAGAACCCGTCATGGGCCCCCTCGCTACCCCTTGGGCGGGGGAGCGAGGGGAGTGTGAGACTCTTACTCACTAAACCACCCTTCGTATGCCAGCCCTGGTGTCAGACGTGAGACCCGGGCACGCCGCCAGCATTCTTCCGGGCCCCTCTCCACCTGGTATGACGGCCTCAGTGCCACAGCCAACGCTGCCCGCTAATAGCAGGCCCGTCCCCCTCCGAGGAGCGAGGCACACCATCGCTCCAAGGAGACCACCCACCATAGGGGGAGTGGTTTTTTGGACAGGTGTTGAGGATCCCAACTCAACACCCGCCCTTCCTTCCCCACGTCATGTGCGGAGGACGCAGGGACCCTCGGAGAGGGGCCCCGCGACGATGGAAACCCGGGCAAGTGCCCGGGCAAATACCCCGCCGGCCCTCTGCCTCCGCCCATGACCCGTTGTACGCGAACGCATCCGAACGCGCCGACCTGGTTGAGCGACCCCCCGCGTCCGGGCAAATGCCCCGCCGACACGAGGGGGGGTTCAACTGCGGTCCCCACAGTCTCACCCCCTAGGGTGCTTCGATAAAGGCACCCTGTCGCCCAACCAGGTCCCCTCCCCGGGGGGCCGTTGTCCGAGACAACGGTCACCCCCTTCCCCCGCGGCGCCGCAATCCTCCGGGACGCTCGGGTTCCCGAAGGCGTTCGGCCGCCTCCTTCCATGACCTCTCGCTCTCGGTGATCGAACTCATGACCGCCGGCAGCGAGAGGTCCCGTCCAATATGATGGACCAGGACACGGCGCTCGTCCGCCCACGCTGGACAATGTTCCAGCGTGTGCTGCGCCGTGTTCTGGTCTGCGCAACAGTGGTGGCAGTGTGGCCAGGGCTCGCGCCCTATCCTGCACAGGTACTCACCGAAACAACCATGTCCGGTGAGTACCTGGCTCATCCGGAACGTGATTCCGCCCCATCTCCTGTCCAGCTACTTCGCCAGACAGGGGTGGATGGCCTCGGCTACTCTCCGACCCGATGTGTCATTTGGATCGGAGAGTTGGCGCTGCCATGCTTGCAGCGCCGTTTGCCGAGCCTGTCGCCCGAGGACCTCCTTGGCTCTCGCGGTCAGCCGAACCCCCTGATCCTTTGCCCTCCGCGCCCGCTCGTACGCGTCTGCGTACGCGGACGCCAGGAGGGCAATGGGGGCCAGCCCCGCGAGAGCCGTCGCCGCCCTATGGGAGACGGTCCGGTAAAGGCGAGCGACTCTGGTTGCCACCCTCCGCTCGAAGCGGCGCACCACTAACTTGGCGCGGCGGGTGGCCTCCAGGTCGCTCGCCCACACCGGTGCCCCGTAAAGGGGCACCGATCGGACCGCCCCCGCATAGAGGCGACGAGCCATCACTTGTGGGCCCTCGAGATTGGGCATGAGACGACTTATGGCTGCCGCCCCACGCTCCAATCTGGGGGCCAATTCCACAAAGTGGTCCTCGAACGACCACTGGCCATCCAGTGTGAGGCCCAGATACTTTATCTTTGGCCCCACTGGGACGGGCACGTTCCCCACCATCACTTGTGCTGGAGGTGGGGCCCCACGGAGGCCGTTGTGAAAAAAGACGGCCTCGGACCTGTGGGGCGCCACTTCCAGCCCTAGGGCGCGCACAGCTCGGGCCACGCAGGCCACTCCATCCTCCGCGGCTCTCACCGCATCCCCCTATCCTGGCCCCCACGCCACCAACAGCACGTCATCGGCGTATGCAAAGCATTGGCAGCGTGGGGGCAGGGGAGCCCGCAGGATCTTGTCGAATGCGATGTCCCACACGGTCGGCCCAACTACCGACCCCTGTGGGACACCGCGCGACTGAGATCTGATGATCTCTTCGCCGCTCCGACCGGTGTACACCAGCCGACGGTCCCGGAAGTAGTCCAGGACCGTCGCCTCGAGATAGGCAGGGAGGCGCTGATACTCCAGCGCCTCCACCACGGCCGGCCAACTGAGGGAGTTAAAGGCGTTGGCGATGTCTAAAGACACCGCCACCGACACTCCCTCCCCAGCCGCGGTAACTGCCTCCGTGAGGGCCCGAACGTCCTTGATGGCGTCCACCGTTGAACGGCCCTCACGGAATCCGTACTGCCCCTCACATAGTCCCGGACACTTCCGGGACATGTGCTGGACGAGGCGGGAAACCACCACTCTCTCGAACATTTTCCCCACCTCGTCCAGCAAGCACACCGGTCGGAACGCCGAAGGCGATCCTGCGGGCTTCCCGGTTTTAGAAAGAAGGACCAGCTTGGCCTTCTTCCAGGATGGGGGGAACCTACCCTGCCTGGGGCAGCTCGTGAAGACCTGCCTCAGGTACAGGGACCTCCAAGGCCTGGGCCCACGCATTGCCCGGAATCCCGTCAGGGCCGGGGGCCTTATTGCCTCCTAGGCGCTTCCGGGCCCGGGCAATCTCCTCCAGGGAGACCTCGGGCATCTCGGCGTCAACAAACTGCCGAGGTGCCAGAGGGTCGACGCCCTCTCCTGGCGGAAAGAGGGCATCTATGACCCTCTCCCGCTCTTGGGGAGACAGGGACTCCGTAATGGGGGGCGCCCACGGGCGAAGTTTGCCTGTGACCATCTTGTATGGGCGCCCTCAGGGGTCCCCGTCTACTCCCCGGAGGAATTCCTCCCAGGCCCCCTCCTTGGAAGTGGCGATCGCCCGCCTCATGGAGTCCTGCTTTTGGCGGTAGACTCCATAGGCGTCGTCTATCCTCGTGGCATTCCCTGGCCGGCGGGCGCGCAGGAAGCGCCTTCTGGCGTGGACGGAGGCTCGCCGTAATTCGGCGATCTCCTCCGTCCACCAGTACGCCGCCCGCCGGTTAGGAGGCCCTCCGGCTCGGGGCATGGACACGTCACACGCGTCCGTCATTATGTCCCGCAGCCAGACGGCCTCCTCCTCCACATCATCCGTGGGCCCATGTTCGGCCCACGTTGCCGCGAGGAGACTGGCGATCAGCCTGTCCCCGTCCAACTTCCTTCGCTGCCATCGTCGTGGTCGGCTGCCTGGGCGGCCCTGGGTGGGTGCCGTCCCTTGGGGTGGAGACACAGGGTCATGGAGACGTACGCATGGTCGGACAACGTCTCCGACCCCGTCTCCACTCTCCACCCCGATACCATGCGCGCGGCTGGGGGGGAAGCGAGAGTCAAATCCACAATTGACTCCCCCCTTTGCCGCACGCAGGTACCCTCTGAGCCTGTGTTCAGTATACACAGGCCCAGAGAGGCCGCCCAGTCTACCAGGGTTTCGCCCCTGGCGTGTGATCGCGGGGAACCCCAAACGCGTGACTTTGCGTTGAAGTCCCCCGCGACCAGGACGGGGCGGGGGGCGCAGCGTCCAACGCAGCCCCCCACCTCCGCCAGGAATCCGCCAAATTGGGCGAGACCCCAGTTAGGCGATACATAGCAGCCAACCACGGCGATGCCAGCGAATTCGACGGCCACATATCCCCTCCCAGACTCCAATGTGGTCATGGGAGGGGACCCGCCGATGGGAGACCTGTGGATCGCGACGGAGCCCCCTCTATCGCTTGCCCAATTGGGATGTTCCCTGGGCACTCGATAGGGCTCCGACGCGATCCCCAGCCCGGAACCACGCCCCGACAGGCTGTGGACGAACAAATCTTGCGCCTGTCGTGCGTGGTTCAGGTTTGCCTGGAGGAGGTGCTGGGTCGTTTTGTTACTCAACCATTTCGACCTCCTCCAGGGTCTCCCCGTCCTTCGGTGGGGGCGGGTTTACTCCCGCCCCTTCTCCATTTCCATCGGTGGGGGGAGGTGCCGGGTGCCCCTCCTCGGCACTCCCCCCGTGACCACTGTCCTCGTTGGTGGGGGCTGGTTGCCTCCCTGCATCCTCCGTGACCGCCTCTCCTGCTCCGGCAGGGAGGGGTGGTCGTGGAGGAGGCGGTGCTTTGTCAGGCGCCGCCTCCTTTCCCAGCCCGCCCGTCCGCCCCTCTTGACCCGCTTTTTGCTGCGGGCACAGGAGGGGCCTCCTAGGCGGTGCGCCGTCGGCCGCCCCAAGTCCGCACATAGTGGGCAATTGGGGGCCTTGGCGGGGCAATCACGAGCGCGGTGACCGGGTTCGCCACGTCTGTAGCACCGGTCACCGCGATCTGCCTCGTTGGGGCAGCGCTGCCGGACGTGACCCACCTCCAGGCATTTGTAGCACTGGAGGGGGCGTGGTTCCAACAGCGCCACCCTACGCGTGTCCAGCCTATCTGGACCCTGCCCAGGGCCGCCGCTTTGTGTGTAGCGGCCGCAAGGCAGCGGGCCCAGACCACCCCCATGCCATCTGGGCCCGTTTTAATGGGGCCCAGATCGATCGCTTCCGGAGGGCAGCCGCCTACTCGCGCCAAGGACTCCCTTACCTCCGTAAGGGTAAAGGAGTCCTCCAGGCCCTTCACACGCAGCTCCGCCTTTTTTATGGGGCGGGCTACGGTGACTTTCATGTCCTGTAGGGCCGTTGTGATACGGCCCGACAGGGCATCCGCCTTCCATTGCGCCTCCGGGCCGGGGACCTCGACGATGGTGGCCCCCGTGATGGCCCTTTTGATGCGGACGCTCTCGATTCCGACGTCCGCCAATTTAATTGCGGACTTCATCCTCGAGAGCGCCGCCGTTATTTCCTCCTTGGGGCCGTTCAGCACGATGGCTGCCGACCCCGGAGGCTTCCGCGCTTTCGCGGGCGCCTTTGCGGGCGCCTTCGCTGGGGGTTGAAGGGGGGAAGGAGTTTCCCCTTTTTTGCCCCCTCACCCCTGCGGCTGGGTCCCTGTGCCCCTTGGGCGTGTTTGGGACCCGCCGCCTGTGGGGGTCGGTTGGGCCGCTGCACGCGCCTTCTTCCGGGCCACCTGCGCCGCCTTGCGCCCGACGACCTGCGACCACTCTCCTCCCTCTCTACCGGGGGAGGAGCCTCGTCCGGCAGCTCCGGTTGCGCAGGTCATCGAGGGGAGGGGGATGGGGTACAGGGCAGGGGGATGGTCGTCCCCGCCCGCTTGCCCTTCGCCGCCGTTCCCTTCCCCTTCCTGGGGGGGTTTGCTCGCGTCCCGCTACCGCTAGCCACCACGGTGGCTATAGGCGGTAGGGGGCGGTAGGGCGCCATCGTTTTGGGGGGGCTGGGTATTCCACCCCCTTGTGGGGCTGGGCCCAGCCTCGCCACCAAAAGTGCCTCGAGGCGCGCAAATAGGCGCTCCTCGAGGCCCGACTGTGCCTCCTCGTGTCGAGTCGCAGGCATGGGGGACTGCGTCCCCTCTGCTCGCCTCTGCACCAGGGGGGAGCGGTCGCGGGAGCGGTCGCGCCCACTCTCCCGTCTCATTTCCGGCCGTCTGCCGACTGGTGTCGGCGGCCGGGCCGGAGGACGGAACTGCGTCTCGTCCGCCGCTTGTTCAGCCTGTGGGGGGCAGAGCTGAGCCCTCCTCCTAGGTCTCGGAGGAGGCTCCGCAGCTCCTCCACCTGCGACCGCAGGGAGTCCATCTCCTGACGGAGGATCCTGTTCTCCTCGGATCCCCCGTCGGCCTCCCTCGTCCTAAGGGTAGAGAGGGCCGCCCGCACCTCTATGGAGACCTCTCGGAGGGCCTTGATGTAGCCCCCTTTGAGGTTCCCCGAGGTCGCGGCGACCCTCTCCACCACATCCATCCTCTCCAGTATGGACGTGGCAAGGTCGATGGAGGGGTGAAGGGTCAACGCCTCCACCCGTTCCTCCTCCACCCGCGACCTATCCGGGCGCGCTCCGCGCTCTAAAGCGCCTGGGGGGAGGGAGGAGCGGAACGCCTTTTCCCGGCGCCACTCCTCCTCCTCCCTCTCCGCGCTGACCAAGCGATACTTGGCCTCCGCCCGGCTGATCAACTTCCCGATGGTGGGGTGTCCCCGCTTCCTCTTGCCGCTGACGTTGGAGGCCTCGGAGTCGGCATCGCTCACCAACTCCACTGTCCCCTTCGACGCGGCAAGAGAGTAGAGGGAAGGGGAGGGCGAAACCGCCCTGCTTCCCCCGCTCGGTATCGGGGTGGGATCAGTCCCGCCCCTCTTACTTCCCTCCGGTGTGAGGGGAACGGAAAGCCATTCCACCTTCACGAAGGGCCCGGTTTTCGGTCCCTTGCCCCCAGCGCTTTTGCGCAGGAGCGACAGATTGGGAGTGACGGGAGCGGAAGATGATTCCCCCGCCCCGCCCGCCCGTCCCGTCGTGTCCGCCTCCTCCTCCTTCCTAATTTTGTGAGCATCCATTTTAGTTTTATCCCACCATCTGCAGCGGTTCCGCCGACTGAGTGTACCCACACCAGTCCCGGATAATTCCGAGACTGGGCCCCGAGTTCCCCCGGGGGGTCGGCATATGCTACGGGCCGGGGAGATACTCAACCCGGCACTGAGCTCCAGCCCCTTACTCACCCCAGGCTGGGAGAAACTCCCAACCCAGGGCTTTCGGGGGTCCCGGGCCTCCGACAACCCGGGCACCGCTACAGACGCCGCCACGCGGGGGGTCCCACGGACGGTACGGGTCAGCGTCGCTACAACTCAGCGCGACCTTTCCCGCCGTGGGCGCCAGCATACCGTGTTAGATTGGGTCGAGAGTGCGGTTTTCCTCGCAAGGAGGGGGGTTGTAATCCCGCACTTCCGACCCCTCCCCCCTCGGGCCCCGCCACGGAATATGTCCGAGCGGCCCCGCTCCTCATCCTCCAGACTCCCCCCACTCAGTCGCCTCGGACCGCGTCCAAGGGTGCAGCAACTGAGTGAGGGGGGTCCACACGGCCCCGTTTCCGTACCACGTACAGTCGTGAGCCAAGTGGACAAATCCGCTCCCGTCGTATGCTGAAGCACCGGCGTGCAACGACGGGTGCGGGTGTCCTCCACCCCGGCCGAGACGGCATCCCTGCCCGACCAGGACGGAAAACAACCCCCCACTCCCCACAGTGCACGGAGGGAGGATAGAAATCCTCCCCTGCGGTGCCGTGCCACCGGGCGTTTGAAGTCAGGGTCGCCGCATCCCCTACCGACGATTGGGACGGAAAAAGGTTCCTATCGGAGTCGCCGGGCTCCGTGCCCCCTCCGGAGGCTGTGCGCACTTGGATCCTATTCCTCGCCCCAGGGTCTCCCGATGGTCCGAGGACCAATCGGTACCGCCGCCAAGGGTCATCGAGACAGGGAGCCCTCCCACCACGTCAAGGTGGCGCACACGGGAGAGAACCTAACCTAACCTAACCTAGCCCAACCCAACCCTGCTTGCTATTTAAAGCAGGTCGTCTGTTTGAAGCACTTCAGCGGTCAAAGCGGTGCTGAATTAACAATAATCACCAGCAAAATAGAAACAAATTCGTCCTTCAATGTGTGAACAGAATGTAAACAATAGCATACTAAACTTTACAAATCTCCACAATACAATATTTGAATAATATACTCAATAATATACTCAAATTTCTAATAATTATACCTTTTATCATTTTCCCATAAAAAATAACTTTTTGATGGGAATTGCCAAAATTCTTTTTAAGAACTTCCATTTTAACCTGAGAGAAAGCTTTTCACAAAGTTTTATCAAAACTGGAATACTATACTCAAATTTCTAGTAATTATACCTTTTATCATTTTCCCTTAAAAAATGACCTTCTTCGTAGGAGTGGCCAAAATTCCTTTTAAATACTTCCATTTTAACCTAAGAGAAAGCTTTTTACAAAGTTTGATCGAAATCGGAGCCGTACCCTTTTCGGAACTCCACCCGATAAAGGTAAAAGCGGTTTAATTGGACATCATAAGCTTTAAACATTAATTAAATTAATCAAATTGCTTGTTTAGATTGAATTAAATTCGGTCAGGTTCCTTCTTAACTCAAATTAGATTGATCTAAATATTCTTCAAATAAACTGTGTCTAAATACAACCCTTATATAAAGTAATAATAATAAAAGTAGCATTATTATATTATAAAAATCCTTCTTAATCTTATACTTATACACTTCGCACAAAAATTAAGGAAATACCTAAATTTTTCTTAAAAAGGAAGCCCACTATGAATTAGCGTAACTTCCGTCCAAATGATCACAGAAAAATGAAAAAAAGCAAATTAAAGGTCAGAATGTCTACTTTTACACCCTGTAGCTTAAAATGTCGAACGTATCCATTTTTTTATGTTATGTTACTTGGAAGAAAAAGTACAAAATGTTCAAATTTCTTTTTCATGTTTCCGCAATAATCTTAACGAGGAGAAATTTTTCTCGAAATTCCTCACATCGGAACTGGAAAGTACAACTCTTCCCCTTTAATTTTCTTTTTTAAACATCTGGATACGATTTTTTTTAACTGAGTTATTGAAGTTTAAAGAAGAAAACCATTTTCAACTTTGACAGCTTATATCTCACGAACCAATCAACCTTCTGCAAGTAAAAAAAGCAAATTAAAGGGTAAAGATCCAACTTTAACATGCTATTATCAGATTTAATAAATAGTTACTTTTACGAGAATTTATTCCCGTTTTGCGAAGCCATAAAAATACCAAGAAACGACATGTTTAGACAAAGAAATGTGGAACACATGGATCACGTCGCCCAGGTGGCCCGACTTAAGATTTTAAAGTCGAAACCTTACTAAATAAAAACCTACTTGGACTTTTCAATTTTATCAATTTTTAATCGAGATATTGCATGCTAAACATTGTCTATGCTTCGGACATCACGTTTACCGCAATTGCAGTATTTCCACAAAGTGTAAAAAACATAAGAAATAAGATTTTTGTTTAAAATATCGATATCTCAGCTTACAATATTATCTTTTATCTCTTTTTTTAATTTTAATTTTTTTATTTCTTTTAATTTTTATCTTTTAAAAAATTTTTATCATTAATATTGCGTGTTACCGCCACAACTTCGAATAACAGCGTTTAAGCGCTGACGCATATTGATGCAGCGTTGGATTTCCCGCTGCGGAATTTCTATCCATATGTCACGCAATGCAGCGCCAAGCTCTTCAAGATTTGCTGGCGGTACTGGGCACTGTCTCAATGTACGACCAACAATGTCCCAAACGTGCTCTATTGGGTTAAGATCAGGGCTGTTAGGAGGGTGGTTCAGTAAGGTTATGTCATTCTCCAGGAAAAACTGTCGGCTCGTGTTAGCAGTATGAGGACGAGCGTTATCTCGCATGAAGACAAATTGCTACCGAAACGGTGTCTTAAGGGCAGCACGTGCGGTCTCAATACCTCATTCACATAACGTTGGGCAGTCATTCCTGGAGGTGGTACAATGACCAAGTCGGATCGTTGGTTATACGAAATTGCAGCCCAAACCATTTCAAATCCATGTTTGTGTCACATTCTTTTTTAATCTAATTTCATAATATATTAGATAGCAATAATTTATTAAGTATATTTTTATTATTTTTTCAGTAGACATATTCTCTAACTTTGTAATGGCAATTCTCTTATTGTTACATATTGTTGCGCAGTTATTTTCCAATGTGTTTTAACTGTGCAATGATACGTTGCACTAACGACGCGTTACAATAACGAAATTGTTGCTACGAAATTAAAGACTAGATCTACTGCTAGTCACTCCTTACAGTTGACTTGTTTGATGACAGAAGTAGGAAATGACTTCTTGCTAGTTTCAAAGAAAAAGATATATATGCGCCTGCGCATAAATCTGCATAACTAGACTTTGTCTTACATTCATTTTACGGCTGTTTATTTACTATCAAGAGAAAAGAATAGGTTTCGGAATATTTTATAACTAAAGTGATCTAAAATGTTCGTGAACACAAATATCCTTTTGTAAATGAAACGCACTCTAAACGTGTCATTTCTCACTTCTGCTGTCTCGATGTAATGTCCGCGGCGAACAGTAGTCCAAGAGTCTTAAAGTTTTATTAACACGTTAGACACATATTTTCAATATGTAAACTTATTTCTGTTACTTCTGCTTATATTCCTTAATTGACAGTCAATTATTTTATAAATTCGTTCCTTACCTATATTTACTTATATTTATCAACATGTATGATAAATTATAAAGCTAACTGTATATTTATATTGAACATGTTTATATAAATCTCTAAGTTGTATTTTACTTTTCTTATAAATCTATCATTATTGCATTGCTTTAATTCTTTTACTATTATATTATATTTATTGACAGAAAAATCCTATGGAGGAGACAAACACGCACAAAATGTTACACAATTGCCAAAATTATCTGTCGTTTTGCACAGAATAGATGAACCATTAAAGAAACGTTACAAAAATAGAATTTAATTTCTGCAAGGTAATGATCTATTACAATAATTTATGCTTTAAATTTAAGTATTAGTTATTAAGGCCCGGTCTTTCATTATCTGGTTAACTTGTGGTTTAGACAAATTGCATACTTCAGTTTAGTGATTTAACCAATAGAAAAACGCAATTTTTACTTTAACATAAGATTAACTCTAAACCACAAGTTAACCAGATAATGAAAAACTGGGCATTCGCCTAAAAGAATCGAAAAATAAAAGATTACTAAATAAAGTCATTTTGTTATACTGCAACGTTAGATCACTGTTTTACTTGTACAGACTTACCGTCAAATTGCTATAACTTTATCAATATTACTATATTTAAAAAATTCTTTTGGTATTCTAAAAATATTTTTAGAAGTATTCTAGAAATATTATTGAAAAATATAAAAACTGATTCTTTTATTTGAAACAAGCGAATATCGCCTTAATCATCTATAGACAAACAAGAAAAATTTTCTTTTTTATAGATGTTTATATAACATAGAAACGCCAGAAAATGATTAGAGATATTATTTATCAGTATTTTCTCTTCTTTACATTTACACATGACCATATATACACATGCGCGCAATATAACAAATGCAATATTAATTGATAAGGCTACATTACTTTGTGTTTGAATTAAAATGATACTTGCCCAAAACATTTGTTCTAATCTTATCATTTTCAAAAATGTAATTTTGTGTAACATAATGTAACATGATTACGCCTTTATGGGTAAAATTATCAATTGTGTTGTAGCAAAATGAGTTTAAAACACGTCTAGCATATTTGTATTGAGGTTACATAAAATCTTATGTATAGTTGATTGGAGAAAATTAACTTTATCAGACAAAAATGATAAAAAGCGTATAACAATATTACTTGAAGTTAATGTTACTACTAAAATAACTGTCGTTACTAAAATAACTGTCGTTGTTAAAATGATGCGTACTATTTGCTTTATCAAATTAACTCTAAATTTTCGATACTAGCTTACAACTGTTCATTTGTCCAGTTTGTTTGCTAGAATAATCATTATTATCTTTGATATGTTTGATCAATTTTACTCTTCTTACCCTTCTTTTTTTTCCGCAGAGATTGCAGCAATATGAGGTTTCGGAAGATGATTACGGATATCTATCCACAGACGCAAATGAGAGCAACTGCTTCGTACGAGATCTTCCACTTTATACTGTAGACTGGATGCTGCAAGATAGTCAAAGTACATCCAAGGAACAATATTCTCCACCAGCCGTTTGTACGATGTGTTATACTAATGAAAGAACACACGTTTTCATACCCTGCGGCCATCTCGCTTGTTGTTTGCGATGCCTTGAACGTTTACAAGTTAAAATATATGTAACTTATGAAAATTATTTTCGAATTATAAGACCAATAAGATCTACATTCCAAACTAAGTATTTGTTCGTAAAAAAACGGACTGCTCTCTAAAAGTTCTAGGTATAAAAACGCAGTCTTAATTGAGAAGGCAAAATTATTTTGTTAGAATTAAAATGATATTTACGTGCAATATATTTGTTTTTTAAAAGATATCTTAAATTTTCTGTTATGTAATGTGATTATGCCTTTGCGGAAAATTATGAATTGCGTATGTCAAAAGTTTGAGTTCGTAAAACACATATAGCATATCTGTATTGAGATTACAGAAAATCTTATGTATATTGATTGAAGAAAATCAACTTTATCAGAAAAGCATAATGAAAAGCGTATAATAATATTACTTAACGTTAACGTCACTACTATAATAACTGTCGTTGTTTAACTAACTGTCGTTGCTAAAAGAAATGTTTTTAAAGTAACAGACGGTAAAATGTTAAATACTATTTGCGTTTTCAAGTTGATTCTAAAATTTAGCTACAAAATTTAGTTACAACTTTTCATTTCTCCAGTTTATTTCCTAGAATAATCATTATTATCTTTTACAACATGATTGATCGTAAAAGTTGAGGTTTTTAAAGTAAGGAAAGAAGGCTAAAGTTTTTCTCCAATCAATATACATATTGTGTTATTATTGTGAGATTTTATTTTATATACAGATTTCTTTTGTACAAATGTATCAAATAGGGTTTACTTTTCTTTATATCGTTATATACACATATGCGTATGTTACATGGTAAAGCATTTCTAAGTATTGCGATTTTAATCTATCTATGTTATAAAGTTTTAGAAAGTATTTTGAGATATTAAGATTATAATATAGAAAACATTAGTTTTAACTACTCTGATTCAAATCTATCTACTTTATAAAGCTTTATAAAAAAGTCTGAGAAGATTATAAAGAATTTTAAGATTTTAAGATTTTAAAATATAAAATCTGAGGTATTAAAATTATAAAACGTAAAATATTATTTTTACCTCAGATAATAAATCACAATTTAAAAAAAAACTATTATAAGCTGTTATGTATTACAAAGATACTTGTGCAATATGTTTCTTTTTTAAACGATACCTTGAATATATCCTCTTATGTTATGTGATTACCGCTTTGCGGGCAAATGTGTGAATTGTGTTGTGTCAAAATGAGTTTAAGTTCGTAAAACACGTGCAGCATATTTGTATTGAGATAATATAAAATCTTATGTATATTGATTGGAGAAAATTAATTTTATCAGACAAAAGCGATAAAAAGCATGAAACGATAGTACTTGACTTTAGTGTTACTATTAAAATAACTGTCGTTACTAAAATAACTGTCGTTAAAATAATGCATATTATTTGCTTTTTCAGGTACATTTTAAAATGTAACTACAAGTTGGTTTACAACTTTTTCTTTCCCCAGGTTATTTCTGAAAATAGTCATTATCTTTTTCAACATGTTTGATCATAAACCTTGAAGTTTTTAGAGCTAATAAAAGAGAGCTAAAGTTTTTCTTTAATCAATATACACAGTTTGTTGTCATATTGAGATTTTATTTCATATATAGATATTATTTTGTAAAAATGTAACATTAAAACTTATTTACTTTTCTTTATATTGTTACATATGCATATACATACATGTGTGTTATATCATGCTAATCTATGGTATTAAGATTATAAAGAATTTTAAGAGTTTAAGATTTTAAAATATAAAACAGTAATTTTAAGTACAGCGACTCTAAGCTATCTATTTTATTAAACTTTATAATGCATCTGAGATATTATAAAATATACAGTATTATTTTTGTCTCAAATAATACATCATAATTTTAAGAAAATGCTATTTTACTCTGTTATGTATAGTTACGAAGAAATGGAAATTGTCAAGAGTAATACACATTGCATGAACACAACTATGTATACAATTATACACCAAAGATTAAGGTTACTTCTTACAATATTATATGCTATTAATATTGAATATAGATACTGAGATTCTATCTTATAGCGTTATAAATACTCTTTATGCTATTAAGATAATAAAATGTGAAATATTTATATATCGTATAATAAAGTATAATACAAGATTATAATTTAGGATAATGCTGTTGTACGTTATTACATTTAACATGATGTATTTCAGATGTACTTTTATAACTGAAATAAAAAAAGTACAATATGCAGTCTCCGGAACATGAATTTTATTGTGTAGATACATGTACAATACGTATTGCAGTGCGCACTTGATAAAGTAAAAAGGCCCGCAAAAATTGTTACTTATTTCTTTATCTACTTATTGGAATATTATTAAAATAACTGTGAAAAGATACGAAATATAGATTATCTATTATGAATAAGAAATAATTTTTGCGGATTTTGTACACTTCATCACGTGCGCCCTTTAATACGTATGCTGTAATACATATCCAAGTAAACTGTGTGCCCTTTATACGTGTCCGACTGAACGGTGTGCATCTTTTACGTGTCCGATTGAACGGTGTCCGACTGAACGGTGTCCGATTGAACGGTGTCCGATTGAGCGGTGTCCGATTGAACGGTGTCCGATTGAGCGGTGTCCGATTGAACGGTGTCCGATTGAGCGGTGTCCGATTGAGCGGTGTCCGATTGAGCGGTGTCCGATTGAGCGGTGTCCGATTGAGCGGTGTCCGATTGAGCGGTGTTCGATTGAGCGGTGTTCGATTGAGCGGTGTCCGATTGAGCGGTGTCCGATTGAGCGGTGTCCAATTGAACGGTGTGCAATTTACGTGTCCAACTGAACGGTGTGCATTTTTACGTGTCCAAATGCACGGTGTGCAACTGAACGGTGTGCAAGTTAGCGGTGTCCAATAGCTACTCTATCTAAAATTCCTATGTCCAATCGCACTGTGTCCAATTGAACCGTGTGCAAAGTAACGTGTCCATTTGCACCGTGTCCAATCGTAATGTGTCCAATTGTGCCACTCCCGGTGCATTCCATCGTACGGCAAAATGAGTTGCACCCGTACCATTACCAACGAGTGCAACAGATTATACCGAGGGATGTAGAACAACGAATATACTTTTGCGAAGGTTTGTCATTATCAACTTTTTATATTCACGATAATTTGAAAATGTACTAACCGTCGGAAAACCATACGCAGGATTTCTCGCACAATGTCGACGGAATGTCTCTTTTCCCGACATTATTTTATGGACGGACGAATCAACGTTCACACCAAACGGCGTGTTCAATTGCCGCAATTTTTTGTATTGGGCAGATGAAAATCCTCATGTTGTCCGTCAAGGCGCATTTCAATATCGTTGGTCCATTAACGTTTGGGCGGGAATAATCGGCAATCAAGTCGTAAGTTTAAATTGAAAGAAAGCAATTTCTCCTGCTGTTTAAGTAAAATATGTTCGTTTATACTTATTATTTTCAGATTGGTCCATACTTTCTCTGCCACCGCGTTTAACCGGCGATATTTATAGAAATTTTATAATGAACAAATTGCCGATACTTTTCGCGGATGTGCCTCTTCACATACGAAGACAATTAATATTTCAGCACGACGGGGCTCCGGCTCATTTTAGTCGTCAAGTACGCGAGGTGTTAGACGCGCATTTTCTCGATAGGTAGATAGGTCGTGGTGGCCCTATTATCTGGCCGGCACGGTCGCCAGACTTGAACGTGTTAGATTTTTTTGTATGGGGACATAAAAAATGTAATCGAGCACCAGCGTAATGGTACAGAAAACGAGGTACGTGAAACTATTGTTGCCGCCTTCAATACCATTACGCCGGACATGGCGCACCGTGTCACACGCGATATTGTACGAAGAGCCGACCTCTGCGTACGAGAAAGGGGACGACATTTGGAACAATTCAATTAAATTAATCGAATTAAATAATGAGAGTGGATTAGGCCTACCGGGGAAACCACTATAAAAAAACGCACCGAGCTATCTACCGCTAGGTGGTATGGAACTGATAGCGTATCATTTCCTTGTTATTAAAAACACCGTGCTGGAAAATTATTGTTTCCTCGTCGGCAATGTACGGAAAGCACAAATACATAATACACTACTCACAAAAATTAGAGGAACACCAAACTTTTCTTAAAAAATAGACAAACTTCAAGCAGCTGTAACTTTGTTAAAAATGAACGAAATTTAAATTTAAAAAAAGCATTTTAAAGCTTGAAACTTCTACTTTCGAACGGTTGCCATGAGTTTAAATTTCTGTGACATTTGGTAATTTTTACATACAAACAACTGCGAACTGGACAAAACAAGAAATTTTCTTTTCACTTTGAAGGTCTGTCACGTATCACCAAAAATTCTGCGAAAATTCTCGACTTTTTATTGTAAAAGATTGAAGTTTTCCCTACAAAACACTTTTTTAAAATTTTTCTACGAGTATTTGTTACTGAGTTATCGCCGATTAAATAAAAATTGGCATTGTTTATTTTGATTGCTCATAACTCCGGTAAAAATAATCGCACAGCAATCTAAAAAACGGATTCTTAAAGCTGAAACTTTGCTCTATTGAACGGTATACTTGCCCAAATTTTTTCGAAAACATGTAACCATGCTGAAAATGGATGAATATAACGTAAAAATGAATGATTTTTCACTTTGTCATTTTGACTTTAAAAACAATCGTACAGAATGACAAAAAAATTTGTTCTTCACATTTTTTAATACTTTTCAATACCATGAATTTGACAAAAATTTGCCGAATAGTTATAAGATTTTTTTCATGGTGGCCACTGTGGTTTTATGGGACAAAACTAAGAAATTGCTAAATTTCAGCAAGATAAAATGGAAACTAATGTTAATTAATGTTAAAAAATTGATTTCTAGCGCACTATATTAATCTTTCTTAAGTCAGTAATAACAAAGTAAACACTTTTCTACCAAAAGTTGAAAAAATTTGTGAACCGCCGGCGTTAGTTTTATCCAAAGCGTACCACGTGGACGTCACACGGTCGGATTTACGCTTCGTGTACACACACACACCACACACACACACCACAAGGAGGGTTTGGAGTCTTAAATTACTGTGGAACTGACGAACCACGGGGTCCTCATCCTTGTGATACACACACATACACACCTCACAAGGAGGGTTTGGAGTCTTAAATTACTGTGGAACTGACGAACCACGGGGTCCTCATCCTTGTGATATACATACACACACACACACACACACACCTATATACACCTACACCCACACATCTACATACACCTACACTCACACACGCACACACCACATAAGAAGGATTTGGAGTATAAAGAATAATGAACGCAGCAGTTGGAATTATAAAAGAACTAAACGAACCGCAGGGTTTTCTAATTCCTTAGGCCTTGCTGAATCGACGATATTGCAAATTCGAAATTGAATATCTCGGTACCTAACTATCCTAGCACAAAATTTCAAAAACGGTTTTAAAGCTTTGAGACCCTACTTTTCGCAATTTAAATCGAAATTGGGCACGACGAGTTTTTTAAAATGGCGGAAAGGGAGAGCATGCGAAATTGATAACTGAAGATTTGAGTTTGCGATGGCACATGGTGTAAAGTAGATATTGCAGCCCAATGGGACTAAATGCATATAAAAGTATAGAGTTTTATCTTTAAAACGCTTTTTTACAAAGCTCGATGCGATCATTTTTTGTTGAGATACTCCAAATTTACTTAACAGAGTGTTTTCTTTTTTAAAGTTGCACAACTCAGCGAAAAATGATCGCATCGAGCTCGGTAAAAAGCATTTTAAAGATAACACTATATTTTCATTTGCATTTGGTCCCATTAGGCTGCGATATCTAATTCACGCCATGCACCGTCACAAACTCGGACTTTCGGTTATCACTTTTGCATCCTCTCATTTTGTCATCCGCCATTTTGAATCAAATGGCCGACTATAATTGCCATTCAAATATTCTTAAAGTGGATACTTGAAGCTTCATTTTGCATTTTTGAACATATTTTTATCTTCATTATTTACCAAGTTATGATCATTTGAAGGTTGGTAAATTTTTCCCTAAATTTTAGTGTACCGCTTTTTTTGGGAGTGAGTGTATATAAACGAATAATACAGAGATGAGTAGCGAGGCGAATATTATTATCTTGCACTAATCATAATCAAAGTAACAAAACTTTGTTCTTTTTCGAGGTTCTTTATGTAATAGTGCGGCATCTAAAACGAACAAATGTATATACTTTTTGTATAATGCAGATAGTTCAGCTAAAAAAAAAGATCTCGAAATATACATAGTCCATGTTAGCAGACAAAAATTGCTCAGGAATGAAGCACGTTTTTAATGTCTTGCACAATTTACGAAACATATGCAATTTCTTTGCAGTTTGTGTATGATATTCTGCAATTTTTCTAGCGTCAAATCTTGCGCAATATATTGCATAGTCTAAGACGAGCACACTAGATTTACGGAACCTGTCAGTTGTACGGACGTCCGTTCAAATAGATATACAAGAAATATCCGTAAAACAATATTACTTCTTTTTCGAGGTCCCGCTGCCTCTTCCACGGCGGCGACGTCATTGTCGCCGCCGACTTTTGCCACCACCGCAAATATCGGGCCGACATCCACGTCGCCGTCGTCGTCGTCTTCGGCGGCGATGTCATCATCGTCGTCATCGTCGTTTTCGGCGGCGATGTCATCGCGGTCGCCGCCGAACGTCGCACGATTTTTCGCGGCGTGTTCACCGGCGTGCTAGTACTCTTTCCTGAAACAGTAATTTATATATAACTCTATATGCATATATACAGGGTGGCCCATTTTAATTTATACAGTCGATTTTTTAAAACACTAAAAGAGATACGAAAAAATGTTTCAGACAAACATGTCACGATTTCGAAGGGGACATAAGATGATACCATTGGTTTGACCTTGAATAGTCGTTTGAAGGTCACGCGAAGATCACCTTCAATTTCTTAAATTGAAACCCCAACTTTTTATTGCAGATTCTTATTCTCCATCGAAAAGTAAGTAACTTTTGTCTGAAACATTTTCCCGAAAAATGTCATCTTATGTCCTTAAAATGTCCTCAGAACTCATCTTGAAGATCATTTTAAGGACATAAGATGACATTTTTCGGAAAAATGTTTCAGACAAAAGTTGCATGTTTTCTCGCGTAGAATCCGAATCCGTAATAAAAAATACCATGTCTCATTAAAAAAAAATTTCAGATCGGAAGTTAAAATTTCGATAAACAATGACCCGTCTAGTTGTATCCATATTCTCTGTCGTGTATGGAGATCAACGTTCGAACAGTGTATTGTCGAATATCGACAATGTCAAACGTGATTACGTAAATCGGTATTCGACAATACACTGTTTGAACGTTGATATCCATACACGACAGAGAATATGGATACAACTAGACGGGTCATTGTTTATCGAAATTCTAACTTCCGATCTGAAATTTTTTTTTAATGAGACATTGTATTTTTTTATTACGGATTCGGATTCTACGCGAGAAAACATGCAACTTTTGTCTGAAACATTTTTCCGAAAAATGTCATGTCCTTAAAATGATCTTCAAGATGAGTTCTGAGGACATTTTAAGGACATAAGATGACATTTTTCGGGAAAATGTTTCAGACAAAAGTTACTTACTTTTCGATGGAGAATAAGAATCTGCAATAAAAAGTTGGGGTTTCAATTTAAGAAATTGAAGGTGATCTTCGCGTGACCTTCAAACGACTATTCAAGGTCAAACCAATGGTATCATCTTATGTCCCCCTCGAAATCGTGACATGTCTGTCTGAAACATTTTTTCGTATCTCTTTTAGTTTTTTAAAAAATCGACTGAATAAATTTAAATGGGCCACCCTGTATATGTATTAATAAAGTATGAGTATAAAAAGTGTCTCATGAATTCATAGCAAGAAGGAAGAGAGATGGAGACAAAGAGATGTATAAAGTTTAAAATACTTACGTCTGCCCATCATCGCTGCTGGGAAACAACTGTACGGCACAGAGATGCCAATTTGCAGCCGCGGCTCACGGCTCACCGTAGTGGAGGGAGCGACGCACGCAAGCGAAGATAGCCGAAGCGCCGAGCGCACACGTACGCGGTTTTCGCTTGTGTGCGTACTCCGGCGCAGCATGAGCGAAGAGGTTCCAACACACACACACACACACACACACACACACACACACACACACACACACCATATCGTATCCGTGTGCGCTTCGAACGATAAACAATAACACATCGTTTGTAGCGCGCTCCGACAGGGCGCTCGTCTCGGTTGAACAGAAATAATAATATTTTCTTCCTCGTACTCTCGCTCGCTCGCGATCTTATTGTTGCCGCTCAACATATACATATATATATCATATATATTTTGTCTCTTCGTAAGCATGCATTCTAGAAGATTCGTGTCCCATGCTACAAAATGCGAGATAATATATAAAGAGAAATAACTCTCATTTTACATAAAATTTTACTGATTATTTCCAATGTTTATATTTTAATTTTCATTTACAGCATTGTACGGCAATGCCAGAATTTTACAATACAATTATAAATTGTAATTGTTTATTATATAGTAACGATTTCATGTGTATGCTCGTTTTTTCATATAAAGAATAAATAACATTATTTAAATTGTAATATATGATGGGTTTCTATTATACAAAAATTGTTAAACTCACTCTAAACAATTATAAAATTATTTTAAAAAACGTGACAATACGAGGACTCGAACGCTCCTCAGACGCCAAGACAGAACGTAACGCTCGCGTCTTAGCTGCTCAGCTACCGCACTTCACTGAGAGCTAAGTTATTGCACTTACTGTAGCGCTGCAAACATTCCAATATTTCATTGCAAATTTCTCGTAAGCAAAGGCCCATGCACCTTTGGACACTTTTCGTATATACAACCTCCTCTTTCGACTGATATATGACTCATTGTATTTCGTATTTCGCATTTCTTGTAAATGTTCTTGTACATACAATAAAAATAATGCAGAGAGTAATACAAATAGAGAAATAAGTATAAAACAGTAACATTATGTATACAAATACTAAAATATTTATATACCAAAATAGGTACAAATAAAGAAACAATTACATAAAAATTTAAAACAAATAACATTACAGAAAAAGTTAAAATAAGGGAAAAAATAAAAATAAAGAATAATGAAATTATGAAAAAGTAATACTAAGACAGAAATTTTTATATATACCATGAAGCAATAATGATAAGTATTTTTAGCTACATAATATAATATATGAGATAATAATATATATGATAAATACGTAACAGTTTTATCGTATTATAATTTTTTTGTTAAAAAAATTGATTTTCCGACAAAAGAATGGATCTTCCATGGCAAGTGTCAGTGCAGAATCACTTTGTAACCAACGCCGTTTCGGCGCGGTTTCATGTTTTTTACTGCTGCCGGTACATACATATATCGGTGTGTGGATCGCGCTAAGTGCACATTCCCTGGTGCCGCCGCGTGCCCATATCCTGGTGCCGCCGGTGGTAGTGTCGCAGCCACATTTGTAGCCGCTATCGCATTGCTGCGAAAAAATCTCCGCCGAGATTTGAACCGGAGTCCCCCGGTTGAGAGTCCTGCACCTTCACGCCGCTGCCACTGATCCATGTGACGTAATAGTATTCGAATCGCGTATTTCAGCTAAGTAATACTATAACATCGCGTATTAGTATAGCTAGTTAATACTATATACCAATACAGAAATAATAATATACAACAAAAAAAGTAAAAGCATATAATTCATAAAATTCTATAATTCGTCAACTATATTTAACAACTCTTAAATATTCTTACTCTTTGTTAAATAGTATTAGAGGAAAGTCCCCGATTATGAGATACCATATCGATTTTGCCGAATGTAAGGAAATCTATAGGCAGAATTTAAAAATGTAATAAGTTATCTTGAAGAGAATTTACTAAGCTTTAGGTTGGTGAAATGAAAAATCTAATTTAAATATTATTTTTTCTGAAAATTAAAAAAATTTGAAAAAAGAGCTTTACGCAGGATCGAGAAAGTGTGCTCCTAATATAAGATACCTTGAGAAATCGGTGTTAAAAGTGCAAAATACATCAGTATTGCAATTAAAAAACTTTATTAGATAGTTTTATAAAACTACTGCTGCCACAACCTTCGCCAAATCTTCACGATTCCACTGTCGACGCTTCCTCGTATCTCTAACCTCCATAGTCAGATTCTATAAAAATTAAATACACAAAAATTCGTAATATAAAGTCGTATTAACTTTTCTTTAACCTTAAGTAGTATTTTCTTTCTTTTTATTACACTACATAATCTTCATATTCGAGCAATAATTATTTCATATTAAGAGTACCCTGAATATCTTATTATACGAGCCACACGCCTAGTGGTTCCGCGATCATGAAATCTAACCTCTACAATTAAGCAATTCAACAAATTGCGTATTTTCCTGTTACTACGATTCTACTCTATCATTGCATACTGAATTTATTGCCAACCATTTCTTTATTATATAATAAACAAGGTTTAAAGACTTACCTCAAGTTCCTTTGACATGTTCACAATTTCACAAACCTTTTCTTGCAAAGGCTAAACGCAATAACGAACAATGAATTTTTCACTAAATACATTTTACACCAAGAGTAATAAGATCATGGTGGAACTAACAGATGGTGCTCACTAGTTTAGCAGAAACCCCATTATCTCATATTAGGAGCATATCTCATAATAGGGGATACTACTCTACTACTCTACTACTGACAGAAAGCAACCATCACTAGTAAAACACGGTAAAAGGGTGGAGGCCAATGCGTCCTCGATTTCTTGGTTTGAAAAGACGCAGAGTATACAAATTAAAGTTTCTCAAAAAACCGGCGTAGCGAAGTAGCCATGGCAGTGAACTATAAAACTGCTGGCCCGAGTTCCATTCTATATATATATTTTTAAAATTTTTATGAGCATAAAAATTAATAAATACATAATAAAACTTCATTGTTTAAATATATTAGCATCAGTAATGCTGGTATAAAAAAATTAAGTACCTATAACATAAGTAATAAATTATTAATAAATAATAAATAAATTATATATATGTAATACGATATATGAAATCTAATTATACAGGGTGTTTCACTCAAAGGTTTAAACTTTCCGCCCACAGGTACATCTGGTCACATTAAATAAAAAAGTCCTATACCATTTTGCAATTTATCATGTAAATTTCGAGTTATAAAAGATACTGAGCGAATCAGTACGCGCGAGCCAGAGCGAAGCGGGTAAACGGGTATAACAGGGCTTGTCGCTCGCACGACGCCTTGGCCGCGAGCATCAGATTACAGCGGCAAGCGGCGGCAGACGATACGACGCGTGGACGATACTTTCTCAGCATCTCATTCACGCGCGCGAGTTACCGAGGAAGTATTGTCACGCATTTTTTGTTCTCATATACGTACAGGGTGGGGAAAAATTATTGGTCAAGCTTTGGCCAGTCAATTCTACTCGTCGAGATCGCCAACATTGCATCATAAACATGGTGCCGCAAAATTAACTTTCAAGGTCATTTTCAATGTCAAATTTTTTATTGGCTTAGTCGATTCTACTCGTCGAGCTGAACAAAAGTCTCAAAGGGACCATATGCCAGAAATCAATATTTCATAGAGAAATCTTCGTTGAAGTTTTTAGAAGCCAAACAATTTCGTAAAATTAATTGTGATGAATGTAAAATCTGCTTAATCTACTCTTAACGCTACCCAGGAACAACGAAGTGGGCGTGGTAGACTTTTGTTCCCTTCGGGGTATCTTGGTACCTAGTAACATTTCAACGGCTGTTGGTTCCTTAAAGCAACGGTCATTTGCCTCGGAGAGGAATAATATATCGCTCCATAAGACATTCGTTACTTGTGCTTAAGAAGCTTTCCATCCATATCCAGACCTTTTTCGTGATTATTAGAAGACCGCCGCTGATCTTGAATCAATTTTCAGTGTAAAATTAAAAAAAATTGTTTTGATTTTTTACCAAATTTTTTCTAAGAATAACGTTGCTGTAGCATGCCTCGACGTGGTGGCCGTGGTGGTCGTGATCGGGCGCTTCGGGATGGGCGTGACCAACGTCTAATGCTTCGAGCAATTGATCGTGCTTATGGTAATTACACACGAGCACGAGCTCTTTATGCTAGTTGGTTGCGACGCCAAGCTAATGGCAGACCATTACGTCCAGGGTCCGTGCCTGATTGTCGAGAATTTCAACGACTCGATGAACGATTACATGATCAGGAGCAAATGAATTTTGCAGGTGCTGGCCACCGTAGGGCAGGTCGTCCTCGTGTGTCTTGGAGAATTGAGGAACGTGTGATTGCTCTAGCTCGAACTTATCCTGTCATGGGATCACGACGCATAGGCGCGCGAGTAGGGGTTGATCATAAAACAGTCTTGCACATTCTCCGTGAGGAAGGCCTACGACCCTACAAAGTGCAGGTAGTGCATAAGTTACGACCTGGTGATCGCACAGCTCGTCTTCGTTTTTGTCGGTGGATGCTTCGCAAGATCCGAAGATATCGGCACTTTCTTAAAAATATAGTGTTCACTGATGAATCCAGTTTTTCCAGCACTTCCATTTTGAACCGGCAAAATGTTCGCATCTGGCGCAGACGCAATCCACACGCAATGGTCCAAAGAGTTCAGCAGGGCCGTTTTTCAGTCAATGTTTGGGCAGGGATACTCGAGAATGATTATATTGCTCCTGTGATTCTCTCAAACCGATTGTTAAGCGTTGAGTATTTGCGGTTTCTACGTCATACTCTCCTGAATCGACTGCGACGTATGGTTCCGAGGAATGCCCGTAATCGAATTTTTTATGCATGACGGTGCTCCACCGCATTTCGGCAGGCAAGTCCGCGCTTTTTTACGACGAGTTTTTGGAACTCGATGGATCGGTCGTAATCCTGCGCCACACTTATGGCCCGCCCGTTCACCTGACCTGAACCCTCTGGACTTTTATTTCTGGGGAGCTCTGAAAGCCATTGTTTATGGGTCAAGCAGGGCTTTAAGGTCAGCTCAGGATTTACGAGATCGCATTGAAGAGGCGGTTGCTACTTTAGCACGAAATCGAGCTGTGCTCCGTAGAGTGCGAGATAATTTGGTGGAGAGACTCCAAGCTTGCATTGATAACGGTGGTGGTCACATTGAAGCTGGCAGACAAGCACAACTGCTCAGAGGTATTGGGGCCGATGGGTCAGTTCTGTTTGTTCGTAGGTAGCGTCGACGACGATAAAGTGAGAGGCAAGGGGAACTCACTGTAATCAAGTCACCCCGAGGTGAGAGGCGAGGGGAACTCATTGTAATCAAGTCACCCCGAAGGGAACAGAAATCTACCACATCCACGTCGTTGTTCCTGGGTAGCGCTAAGAGTAGATTAAGCAGATTTTTTACCTTGAAAACGAATTTTTCAGGGTCATTTTTGGGGGGTGATTTTCGCTAATCATGATCAGGATATTCAGAACATGATTTTAAGAACTTTATAAGCATCAGATTTATTTTCTGACTTCATAAAAATCGATTTTTTTGAAATTTCAGGCAAAAAAACTTCAAACGAAGATTTCTCTATGAAATATTGATTTCCGGCATATGGTCCCTTTGAGACTTTTGTTCAGCTCGACGAGTAGAATCGACTAAGCCAATAAAAAATTTGACATTGAAAATGACCTTGAAAGTTAATTTTGCGGTACCATGTTTATGATGCAATGTTGGCGATCTCGACGAGTAGAATCGACTGGCGAAAGCTTGACTAATAATTTTTCCCCACCCTGTACAAATTGATAAAATCCCAGAAATTATTAACAACGGAATTGAACAATTCGTTTCCACCGAAACTAGAAGATTTTTCGAACGATTTGACTTGAATGATGAATTTCTTAAAACAGAATCGTTGACGTGGCATAAAAATGAAAAGTTTTGTAGAAGGTCTCGAATTAGTAAATAGATTGAAAGTTGTAAATGATTCGGCTGAGAGAGGGATCAAGCTTATGGAAGATTATAATAAATTATTTACGAAAAACGAGCAACAGAAACAGTATATGCTTCAGATTGTAAGCGATTATCGCCGAAAGTTTCCAGGTTATAAAAAAAGACTTTATCTCAGCGTCAAGATTTGTAGTAAAAAGAAGTGATTTTCACATTTTTCTCGGAGATCGTTAGTCGTACTTTGTATAATAGACTTTTGCATATAATTAATATTTCACAAGATAAACAAATAAAATTGATTTTTTCTGATTTTTTCAATTTTCAAGGTCCCAGGGGCACCCTTTCCCTTTATCCGATTGAGCTGAAATTTTACACAGATTATTTTTTCATAAAATGGAACCAAACTGGGGGGTAGCGCAAAGAAAATTCAAACTTTGAAAATAAGAGCCACCCTATTGCGTTACACAAGCATTTCCTATACATATAAGCAAGCGACAATTTGTTATGTAAACAAAATCGCTCGCAGCAGAGATATCAGATTCTAGCCGTCAGTCGCATTTGGTAGCATGTGGAAGGGATAACACAGATGTGTCGTGTCCGTGTGCACTCGGGTTTCGACTTTCGATTGGTCCGAGCGCACACGGACACGACACATGTGCGTCATCCCTTCCACACAGTGTCGCCAATTCGTGGCCGCGGCCGCTCAACATCGCAGACTCGCAGTCGGAAAGTGTGCTTCACCATGGTGAGACGTAAGTATTATCATTTCTTTACCTATAAATTCTTTTTATCTCTCTCTGTTACTTTCTCACTACCATTTTGACAATTATAAATTAAAATTTTACTAATTATTATCAAAAATTTTTGTTTCAGGACAAAGTGATAGCCCTCTGCTGCCGAACGCACGGCGAACGGCAAGAACGACAGTGAGCATTCAGAGTTCGCTGCCGCCGTCGCCAACACAACGAACAGCGACAGCGAAAACGAGCACTCAGATTTCGCCACCACCGTCGCCAGCACGGCAAACGGCGACAGCGACAACGAGCACTCAGATTTCGCCACCACCGTCGCCAGCACGGCAAACGGCGACAGCGACAATGAGCACCAATATTTCGCCGCCGCCGTCGCCAGCACGGCAAACGGCGATAGCGACAACGAGCACCCAGATTTCGCTGCCGCCGTCGCCAGTACGGCAAACGGCGACAGCGAAAACGAGCACTCAGATTTCGCCACCACCGTCGCCAGTACGGCAAACAGCGACAGCGACAACGAGCACCCAGATTTCGCCGCCGCCGTCGCCAGCACGGCAAACGGCGACAGCGACCACGAGCACCCAGTTTTCGCCGCCGCCGTCGCCAACACAACGAACGGTGACAGCGACCACGAGCACCCAGGTTTCGCCGCCGAGGACGTCAGCACAACGAACGATGACAGCGAACACGAGCACCCAGGTTTCGTCACCGCCGTCGTCAGCACAACGAACGATGACAGCGACCACGAGCACCCAGGTTTCGCCGCCGCCGTCGTCAGCATGGCGAACGGCGAGAGTGACAGCGAACATCCAGAGTTCGCCGGCACGAGCACGGTGAACGGCGATAGCGACCATGGGCACCCAGGTTTCGCCCCCGCCATCACAAAGACAGCAAACGGCGGAGAGAACGGAGAGAGGCAGAGCGGAAAGCACCCAGATGAGGGAGAGACAAAAGAATGTAAGTATTATTTCTATTCAGTATTGTTGGCGCTTTGAAATAGTCAGAAATAGTGGTGTAGTATGTAGCTGCGGTTGCGTTCCGTTGCGCTCAATGTATATAGGGTGAGGTCGGGGAGGCGCTATTAGCGCTACCAGCGTCAGGTTATCTTTATTCTATATGGAATGAGTAATAAAGATTACCTGACGCTGATAGCGCTAATAGCGTCTCCCCGAACTCATCCATTGAAATAAAGTAGGCAAATATTTCAATATTTTATTTGTTTGCAGCGTACTTTTTATGCAAAGCGGCGTGCCGCGCGGCGCAAGAAAGTTGCTGCGCAGCCCCCTCCACCAACACCGAAATATGTGGCTGTGCAACAGGCGGCAGTGAGGTACGTGGACGCGCCACCACCGGCACGAGCAACCTACGTGGCTCTTCAGGCAGCGGGGCTTCCGGCGGCACCAGTGGAGGTCGTGGCAGCGCAGCAACAACCGGCACAAGCAACCTATATAGCCGTTCAGGCAGCGGGGGCCTCCGGCGGCACCAGTGGAGGTCGTGGCTGCGCAGCAACGATCAAAATATGTGCTACTTTTGTAATATTTTTATAATACTTTTCATATAATTATCCAGCAAATTAAATGTGAGCAAATTCAAATAAATATATATTTATTTCTTTAAAATATAATGTTTATTTTCCATTGACCCTTTCCTTGTTGTCATCCTTCCTTCATCCTTTGTCACGTCAAAAATACACACCATAGACATATATAATAGACCAATCCCTACCATAAGAGGTAACATCAGAACATATAAAAGATATAGCTACTATAGGTTATTTAACTATCTTTGTCTTGAAGTACCTCAAGCAAGGACAGCTCAATAATCTATAGTAGTTCTGTCCTTTATATGTTTTGACGTTACCTCTTACAGTAGGGGCTGGTCTATTATATATGTTTATGCACGGTACATATATATTTCACACCATATATTTGCTTACTGATGTGAGCCATGGAAGGAAGAAGAAAGAAGATCTCACATCATAGACATGTATATGGCTGTGGTTCAGTTCATCCTCCAGATGTTTCAAAACATTTTCTTTCTTCTTTTTATAAAAAGGGATAGAAAATATTGTGAAGCACTTGAAGCGGCAACTGGATCGCAGCCTATATCTCGCACACATGAAAGAGACAAAGAACAGACGAGTATTTCTATCCTTGTCGAATGTGTGGCGGTCCGTGAGGATCGCCACAAGTGGACATTTCGCAGTTCCATCTATCGCAACATCGAGCAACTAATCTTGTGCTTTCATTTACCCTTGGTAACGATTTCATATGTATAAAATTTGCGTGATCCTAGGGAAACGCTATTTTTTTACACTACGCTTCTAAATTCACTTCTAAAAGCATTTTCATATTCTTTTATTCTGTCCCCAGCCGGGTGTGTCCCCATTTTGTATGTATAAAGTGTTAAACTTTTATATTAAGCAAAAGTTAGGCAACATGTCGATAACAAAACTGTAATTGTCAAACTTTTTCCCGTTTTTAATATAAACTGAAACGGACCCGTATACATTATCATGTATACTTTATTCGTGGAAAAGGATTTTTTTATTCTGCACAATCAATAAAGAGTAAAGCGTATCCCTAGAATCACCGATTCCGTAGCCACTCCAGGATCCCCTTAAGGCTTATATCTCGGAAACGGAACGAGATATCGCACTCGTTCAACCAGAACATTGTTTCTGAACATATTCTCTTCATGGATTAACTACATCCGCTAATGATGTCGCGACGGATCGAATTTCGACAGCAACGGCGTTTATTGTCCTTCTCCCTCTCGCACGAACAGATACATCGCACTTTAAGCCTTATATCTCGGAAACGGGACGAGATAATCGCCCTCATTTAAAAAGGATATTGTTCCTGAAAATATTTTCTGCATGGATTTACTACTTCCGCTGATGATGTCGCGACGCATCGAATTTCGACACGCAACGGCGTTTATTGTCCTTCTCCCTCTCGCACGAACAGATACATCGCACTTTAAGGCTTATATCTCGGAAACGGAACAAGATATCGCCCTCGTTCAAAAAGGACATTGTTTCTGAAAATATTCTCTGCATGGATTAACTACTTCCGCTGATGATGTCGCGACGTATTGAATTTCGACACGCAACGACGTTTATTGTTCTCTCTCTTGCACGAACAGATACATCGGACTAAGGCTTATCTCTCGGAAACGAGACGAGATATACCTTCGATCAAAAAGGATGTGTTTTCTACTGTCATGCCCTGCAAAGATTGTATACTGTCATTGCCGATATCGCGGCGGATTGAATGTACACACGCGACGACATTTGCCGTCCTTCTCTATCTCTCGGGTCGAAATATTCTAATGCTCATATCTCGGAAACGAAACGAGATATACCTTCGATCAAAAAGGATGTGTTTTCCAATGTCATGCCCTGCAAGGATTGTATAGTTTCATTGCCGATATCGCGGCGAATCGAATGTGCACACGCGACGACCTTGACGCGAGAGAGAGAGGACATGTGCGTGAAGTTAGCACCGCCATTTTTTAAAAAAAGAAATGAAAATTGTGCTATGTTTGTGCTATGTTGTGCTAGGTTTGTGCTATATTGTACCGCAAGAATTAATCGAATATCACATAAAAGCGGTAGATCACAAAAATCACTTTTTTTTGCCAGCACCGCCATTTTGTTTTTTTGACAAAATAAAAATTGTGCTGGATACAGCTGTAATTACTGTATATTGTGCCGTAAAAATTATAAGTGCATTTCTTCCCGTTTAAAAAAAAATAAAACTTAATTTTTCAGATGCAAAACTTCATAGCCTTATAACTTTTAAACCGCGACAGATAATCCAATTCCGCAACATGTGCCGAATTGTGCTAATCGAGACGAATAAAAATCATACATAAAAAGTCTCGCTACCCTCGAGGGGTAGCTATAGATCGTTTCAAAGGGGGTGGGAATAAACAAAAATTGCACATTTGCGTAGTTTCTTCACTTGTGCCAGATTGTGCTGAGCGAGTGTAACATCTTTTCATAATGACAAAATGTCCTCAGATCGCTGGTTTTCGCATTACGAACGTCTAAAGAGACTAACATTTAGAAACTCAAAACTTCATACCCCTATAACTTTTGAACTATAGCTGGCAATCGGATTCTGCGAGTTGTGCCGAGTTGTGTCGAGTTGTGCTAATCGAGTGCACTAAAAAACAGTCAAAGGTGTGTCGAAATATGCAGAGGTTGAAAAAAAATAGGTCAAAAGTGGTGGGAGTAAAATAAACATTGCACATTTTCGAAGTTTCTCTACTTGTACTGAGCGAATGCCTTATGTCATACAAGTTAAATAAACGTAACTAAAGAAACTATATTGCATTCTATGACTTAGCCATGCGCTATATGATTAATAAGCATTTAAAAAGAAAATATAAAAAAATATTATTTTTAACATCTGGATTATGTGACCACACTTATCAATTATTGCATCTATTTATGCTCTATAAATATTAAAAAAAATAAAAAAGTATACGTAAAACTATAATTTTATATTTAAGTTGTAACGTATAATTATTATTAATAGAAGATAATTTATTTATTTTTATATCTATATATTTTTTTATATAAGTTTTTTGTCTATATATTCTATAAGTTTTTAAAAATTTTTTAAACTTCTTTTTCTGCTGCAAGAAACACGTCAATGTGAGATATCTATATATACTAACCATTTTTTTAATTTTTATTTATTAACATGTTTTTTATATTTTTATATATTTTATATTTTTTATATATATTATATTTTTTATAAAGATATTTATATATATATTAAAACGTAATTATTGTGTACATACTTGAAATATATTATATATTATATTAAATCTGAATTTCTTGAAGCTGTCTTGTACATGCAGTTCACTTTCAACTATTCACTAATTGTAAGATGTTTCTCGTACTCTCGTACGTATTAAATACATATAGTTTAAGGATATTGTAATATTCTTTTAGTTACTGATTTGATGATAGAGTCTAAATGCATACTGTGACGATCAGAATATATGTAACGATGTGTCGTTACGTTCTTGATATCGCCGTGGGGTAGTTCGCTGCCACCAGCTGGTTTGCTGCCACCAAAATCTCTTAACGTGTAACGTGTCGGAGTCGTCGTGAAGGTATTGATGTTGATTTTGTTCCTTCAAATCGATCTTGGTCGTTTCTTTGTAGGTTTCTATCCTCGCGGTTAAGGGGTAAAACCCAAGACAATTATCCTTACTTCTGGTGGTTTCCGTAACAGGTAGGATTACAGAAATTGTTGAGTAACTTCTCAATGTGGATTTTTAGACTGGTTTTATTATAACACTTGAATAAAATACAAAGATTTACTTTTTACGATTACAAAAGGTACTGGTTCGCGTTGATTCAGAACTGCTCTACTATTACGAGCCTACTGTATCTCGCGGAGTACCATGCTACTACACTAATGAACTGATTTTTCAAGACTGTGTACTGAGCGGTTTAAACTCTGATTTGTAACTGTTACTGCTTGGACGATTACTCTGATACTTACTAACTGTGTTCACACTGGAATTATACGGAGTACTGAGTGCCTCGTAAGAAAAAGCGCAAGCTTTTATACTGATTCCGAACAATGGGTAATATGGGTGGTCGCTACTTATTCTAAGAACGCATGTAACATGATCTATGTTGTTTCTAAGAATAGAAAAGGTTGCTAGGTTTAATTCTTAGAATGCATAAAGGTTTCTAGGTTGCTAGGTTCGATTCTAAGAACGCATAAAAGTTTCTAGGTTAATTGCTTTTCTAAGGAAAGCTATTCGAAGGAAAACCTATGACTCATCATGAAATAAAAAGATATGAGTCATGCGTACATTATAGTGTTATCTCTTCACTTGTTATGTTACTCTGATCCTAATATTTTATAATTCTTCAATTTATCAAAAATTAATATAATAAATGTACATTATACATTATTTCTTTTCGCGGATGCACAAGACATTTACAATAACGAATATAATATTAATAATTTGTGTTGGTAATAACATCATCAATTGGTAACACTATTGGTCGGTAATATAGCGTACCATCGGTCGATAAGGTAGATTTCTGGCATCAGCGTTGTAGCATGTTGGTCATGCACCATCGGTCGGTAAAATAGATTTCTAGTTATATCGTTGGTCGGTACGGTAGATTTCTGTTTCTTCGTGTTCAGGTAATGTCGATTATCGGTAAAGTAGATTTCTTATTTTGTATCTTTAGGTGATGTATCATCAGTCAGTAAGGTAAATGTCTGTCAGTATTGTTCGTATTTTGGTAATGTACCGTCGGTCGGTAAAGTAGATTTCTGACGTTGATCACTTCATATATTGGTAATGTACCGTCGGTCGGTAAAGTGTTCGTCAGTCGGTAATATAATTGTTAATTGATTATAACAATTAAAACATACAATTATCTTCTCGCGAATGCACGAGGCATTTACAATTAGCAAATACCATTTGTAACTTAATTATTAAAATGTCGGTAATTACCATTGGTTGGTCGGTATTATTACCATCTAAAGTTTTATCTCTTTACTTGTCATATATTCCTGATACTAATACTTTATATTTTCTCATATTTTCACTATTAATCATACAATATTCGTTCTTTAAAATAAATATATGTCTTTCATTGTTCCTTAAGGGTCTTTTAATGTTAAAATTAAAAATAAAATAAAACTAATCAACAGGACGCGAACCGTGACAATACGTCGGCTTTGATGAGTGTTTGTTCATCAATGTCTCCTGATTTACCTTTACGTGAATTATCATCGTAGTAAAGCCATTTTCTGCCTATTTTTATATAAGCGATGTAATGGCCTACAGACGTTACATCATTATTACCTTCGTATGCAATTATGCCCGATGAAACGTACCTATTGTCGCTACTAACACGTAATTCTATGGGATATTCAGATAGTTTTGTCAATCTTTGATCACCATAATCAGTTTCCATAAATAAATGCGGGCCATACGTGATGTTCGATTTCTGAGACTTGCCACAACATATTCGATGGATATCAAATCCTTCGTTTAATGCTTCATTTAGAAATTGCATCCCTGTTTCGTGTATCATCGTGTAATTGATATTACATAGAAAATTTCGGCGTATTTTTACACGATTGCATATGTCACACGTATTTATTTCAATAAAACTTGGCACGTCCTCAAGCAACCAAGTTGTGAGATTACCTATATTGGAAACAGCAATAACTTTTATTATAGAATTAGAGAGAGTATCCGGTTTTAATTGATTAAGGTGGTACGCCACCTTGACAGCCTCAAAAAATGGGTCAAATGCGAAGTAATATTTCTCAGAGACTAATCAATAGAATCAAATAACTGTTTTTGGGGGTTAATAAGTATGTTTTAAACTTTTATTAAAAACGTTAATCTGGTACAAATATAATAATAATGAATTATTGCTACACTTGCTGAGCGTGGCACGGTCCGCTTGCCACCAGCACCAAATACACCTGAAACATAAAAAATAGATCCGGTTTGGTGCATTTTGTTTAAAAATAGGTTGTCTTTCGTGTAACGTAGCCGATTTTTGATATGTTTATTTATAACTATTTTATGAAAGTTTAAAGTTCATTTTTTATAGAAAAAAATAATGCTCAATTTTTAAAGTACCGCTATTTCGTTAAAAACAAAAATTTTAAAAACGGTTACGCTACGCGAAAGACAACCTATTTTTAAACAAAATGCACCAAACCGGATTTATTTTTTATGTTTCAGGTGCATTTGGTGCGATGTTCTAAGAGATGGAGCTGCAATATTCACGCCAAGAGTACTAACTATTAGAGGCGCGAACTGGTACCCTCTTTCTAATCGGTCCGCCATCTGGAGGCACATGACAATACCTCGCATCGTTTGGAGCGTCAAGTGGAACGTATCTATAGCATATATATGTTTATGAAATAATCCAGTGCCGGGATTTTCTTGCACATTTCGGGCCGATTTCGTTGTCACCTCCCACTGTTCCCCTCTTGCTGCGCGTATCTTGGCGACGAGGTGCCGAACGCTAATAAACAAGATAAGTGCTCCTACATCTCAGGAGCGTCCCGCGTACTAAAGCTCTTTAAGGCCCTAAACAATGTCAAATAGCTAATAAAACCATTTCTTTCTGGAATAACTTTAAATTAATACTTAAAAATTTTTGTTACTATTAATAATAATAATATTATATATATTTTTTGTTATTATTAATAAATATATTCTTTAATATTTCCGTGATAATACATAATGTTAAATTTGAAATGTGAAGTTTGTGCACTATTTTTATAATAAAATTACAATAATTCATTTACTTTCACATATATAATTATTATGTAATTATGATTAGATCAGTAGTTTCCACGTCACACATGAAGTACTATTGCTGATGCGTTTTGCTGTATTCTTCGAAGAGAATCTGGCAAGAAGGATAGAAATGAAGAATATCTTTCTCTAAATGATTTTTATATAATAATAATTTTTTACGAAATGAATCAATGTGACTAATTGACATATTGTCTGGTTGGTCTTTTGCAGCTTTAGATTTAAAACATTTAAATGACTCGTCAAATCGGTGATAAGAGCAAGTTCACAAAGAAACTCTGTATTTTCTGAGAAGAGATTTATATTTCTCACGTTATATAAACCGCGCATTTGATATGGTATTGTCTTGATTCTTATTTGTTTTCCAACGGATAACTGTGATTGTTGCTGGTACGGGCAGTCTGTTTTGTGAATCGAGAGTGATACAGAGAGCTTACAATTAGTTGAACTTTCACGAACTTTTCCTGTAGGATGGCCAATGAACAAAGGTATGAACAACATTTTGATAAGATATGGGAGAATAGTTTGTTTGCGCTTATTAATAATCAGACGGTTTGTCTTTTATGCAGTTATCGACTTGTTGTAAAAAAATGTGTCATTGAGAGACATTATAAAAATAAACATTTCGACGAATATTCAAATTATATAGATCAGGAGAAATGTAATTTAATTGAAGGTTTGAAATTAATATATCAGGAAGGTTCGAGTTTTAATGGTAATGATGCTACATCTTCGGTGTTACGTCCCGGCTAGTCGCGGCTGCAAATTTTGGAATGCAGAACTCGGACGTGTAGCACGGGACTAGATCACTGTTTCGGGTTACCGAATCCGAGGATTCTACCCGGGGATACTCGTGATCAGAGTGATTTCGCCAGGAGTGCAGTTCCCGCGGAAGGGTGCCAGGATCGCTCTTTGTGAAAAATTTCGGTTCAATAAAAGGGGTGGCCGATGGCGAATTTATTTGAAGTTACTTCCCTCTAATTAAACCGATGACTTTGTTATAACAACGCGTGCATCTATAGGCCGGTCGGTAGGTCGTTAATGATGCGGAACAATAGATACAGATTACATCAATCACACGGGGCCCGATGTTCAATTTGTGAGTCTCCGTTTTCGCGTACGCGTTATGATAGATGGGTCCGATTCGTGAGGATTTGCATTGTTCGCATAACGCGGCTTGTGTTTCGACGTCTTTGTATCCGCGCGTGATCACGCAAAGTGCCATCGGGTTGTATGATAACGAATCAACCTCATTAGCTCATTAATGGACGACTGCAATACCGTTCTGACCTTTACTTTGAATGAGTTAATCGCCTTCATTAACTTATCATTAGAAAGCTGTAGTAATATTATGAATTTTAATTTGAGTGAGTCAATAACTTCATTAATTTATCATTAGAGCTGTGGTAATATTCTGCATTTTACTTTGAGTGAGTCAATAACTTCATTAATTTATCGTTAGGCAGGCCGAGGTAAGTTGATTGGTAATAGTATGATAATTTCACTTACCGAGGGGTTCTTGGTTACTCTCGATCCAGCGCTGTACCTTGATCTCTTGTGCCAGCCTATCGTAATGAGTTCGGCGAGGGTCCCCCTCGGGAATATCCTGGCACAGAGGGTACCGCAGGTTGCATGAAATGGGGACCAGTCTCGTTGCCCACGTGGCTTCGTTGCTTCTGTTCGTGATTAGAATCACTCGGTGTGATACGACAGAGTTGCTGGTCACTCTCGGTTTCGTGAGTCGCGTTATGATCGAATTATTGTTATTTCTGTTAGTGT
Organism: Ooceraea biroi; assembly: GCF_003672135.1. Taxonomy (NCBI): domain Eukaryota; kingdom Metazoa; phylum Arthropoda; class Insecta; order Hymenoptera; family Formicidae; genus Ooceraea; species Ooceraea biroi. The sequence goes on along the minus strand of NC_039514.1, from coordinate 5,287,817 downwards.
CACGGTCGCGTGGTCGGAAAAGTGCCTCGTATTCTGGATCAATGTAGTGAGGCTCGATGCCGTAATACTGCGAGGTGACGGTGTTCACTGATTCAAAGTTAGAAAATATACGAGCTAAACGTCTTGCACGGTGTTTCTTTCCTCCTCGTCTCGTTTTCGGCATTAGAACTTCGTCATTTATGCAAAAGTTACTGTTAAACGTGCGCGCCTCAGTTAGAGTGTACCTTGTGTTGAGAGTGGTGCGGAAAGGGGTGCGTTACCGAGTGACCGTCCCGTGTGTTGTCCGCACTGTAAGACTGTCAGCTCAGCGGAATGAAGACCAACGTGCGTTGTCTGCACTGTAAGCTCGTTAACTGGTTGCACACACACTCACACACAATGACCGAAACTGAGGTAAGCTACGTAAAATTTATAGTCGCTGAATTATGATCAAATCGGCTTGGTGGTCAAAAATAAAAATAAATCGTAAATTCAAGCACACAAAATACATATATTCTAATAAAATGAATTGGTGGAAATACAATTATTCTTACAAAATTTAAGTTAACACTACGGTTATTAATGCTAACGTTTAAATCTAAGATAACTCTGAAATACGAGGATTGAAAAATATTCTAAGTCGAGATACGAAGATTGGAAAATATTCTAAGTCAAAATACGAAGATTGGAAAATATTCTAAGTCGAAATACGAAGGAATGGAAAAGTTCTAAGTTCGAATTAGAGATTGAAATAGAAAAAGGCTAACCGTGGCCCCTGAGTGTCGAGTGAACCTCTTGGTTCGGAGTCGCGAGTCGAACTGAACTGTTCCGGTCCTGCAATGAGGTCCTTTGTTTTCGGCGGCTCGGTGTTGCGGCGGCTCGGTAGTGGGGGTCCCCTCTCTCGTGAGAGTGGGTTGGAGAGTGGGACGTCCCTCGTGGAAGTAGGAGTACCGACAAAATGGCGGTTCCGAGGTGCGTCTTGTGCGCGTCGTTCGGACCGTTGACAAAAAAGAGAAAGTTCGATTTTTTTTACCGGGACGTGACATCGGTAAAAGCTGTTACTGCATCGTATACAATTTCGCTTCTTATTGCCAAACATTCTAGGCCGTTTATGGAAGGTGATTTTATAAAGGAATGTCTCATCGAGGCAGTAAAATCATTTGGCAATTCATTAACTCTTGCTGAAGCTGCTAGCATTCCTTTAAATAAAAAAACTGTAGGATTAAAAATTGTGCATATTGCTTCTTCAATAGAAGAAAAATTAAAATATTTATTAGCAAGTTGTAGTTATTTTTCATTGTGTTTAGATGAAAGCACCGATAATCGACATGTGAGTCAACTGAGTAGTTTTGCTCGAATCGTACAAAACGATTTTTCATATGTCGAGGAACTATTAGATTTTGTTCCATTGCATAGCATAACACAACAACAGGTCTTGATATTTTTAAAGGTGTTGAACAAACTCTTTACAAATTTAATATCGATTTTGCAAAATGTTCAGCCATAGTAACAGATGGCGCAAAAGCAATGGTAGGTACAAAACTTGGTTTCTTTGGTCAAATAAAGCAGCGAGATTTTAAATTCCCTATTATTCACTGTATCATTCATCAGGAAGCATTATGTGGGAAAGCTATAAAGTTGAGTACTGCCATGAAAACTGTTACTAAAATCATCAATTCAATAAAAGGCGGTCACAAGTTTCTTTCTCATTGGAAATTTCAACACTTTCTCGAAGAACATAATGCAATTTATACATATGTACCTCTACATTGTGAAGTCCGATGGCTCAGTGCTGCGAAATGTTTAGAGAAATTCTTTGCGATAAGAAAAGAGATCTTCCTTTTCTTGCAAGAAATGTCTATTGCAATAGATGACGATATTAAGTACTTCCAAGATACAGAGTTCCTTTGTGAACTTGCTTTTATCACCGATTTGACGAGTCATTTAAATGTTTTAAATCTAAAGCTGCAAAAGACCAACCAGACAATATGTCAATTAGTTAGTCATATTGATTCATTTCGTAGAAAATTACTGTTATTTAAAAATAATCTAGAGAAAGATATTCTTCATTTCTATCCTTCTTGCCAGATTCTCTTCGAAGAAGACGGCATAAATTGCAATTTTAAAAAATATATTTTCTTAATCGATTCATTAATAAATCAGTTCGATACGCATTTTGCCGATTTCGAGAATCTTAGAAAGGACTTGATTCTTTTTGAAAATCCTTTCACTGTGGAAATCGAAGTATAAAGTTTAGAATTTCAAGAGGAACTTTGTGATTTACAAAATGATCTTTCTCTTAAAACGCGCCCAGAAAAAGGAACAGAATTTTTTAAAATTTTGGATATATCAAATTATCCTAATTTAAAAACTTTAGGTCTTCGGATTTTTTCTATGTTAGGATCCACATATTTGTGTGAATGCTCCTTTTCCAAAATGAAATATATTAAGACTGATAAACGTTCCTCCTTGAGCGACATATCATTAACTTCATTAATGCGAACTAGTTCTTCTAATATTCCTATAGATATCTCATCTCTTGTAGAATCATGTAAACGGCCTAGAAAATCGAATTAATATTTGTCATTGTTCCTCTCATTTCCGCTTTTTCGTTCAATAGTAAACCTTTTCATATTATTCTTCTATTAGTGGACTAGGCCTACTGGGGAAACCACTCTAAAACAAAACGCGTCAGCAGTAGTACTTCATGTGTGACGTGGAAACTACTGATCTAATCATAATTACATAATAATTATATATGTGAAAGTAAATGACTTATTGTAATTTTATTATAAAAATAGTGCACAAACTTCACATTTCAAATTTAACATTATGTATTATCACGGAAATATTAAAGAATATATTTATTACTAATAACAAAAAATATATATAATATTATTATTATTAATAGTAACAAAAATTTTTAATTATTAATTTAAAGTTATTCCAGAAGGAAATGGTTTTATTAGCTATTTGAAATTGTTTAGGGCCTTAAAGAGCTTTAGTACGCGGGACGCCCCTGAGATGTAGGAGTGTGACGTCCTGACGTCCACCTCACACCCATTTTTACTTTTTTTATTTGCAATATTAATTATTAATGTATAACCGCTGATAGTTATTTTTGAGCGCCAGTGATACTTACCATTTTTGCTTCACTACTTATTATTAACCACAGACTTACGTACAGTAATCTGTTATTAGTCTAACCAAGAATATTATTTACTTAGCAACCTAACCGACACATTTATTATGTTAAAAGCTTTAGCTTGATACTAGTTTTAATATAAAAATATATGAAGTAATAATATTAACATATATAAAGGGAAAAGAAAATATTAAAAGCACAAAAACAATATATATGTATAACTTAGTTATTATGCTTTATGATAGATTTATTTAATTAATATAGTCACGTATATATATATATATATATTATCTAAAACGTAAAAACACAAAAACATACATAAAATCAGTAAAATATATAAAAACAGTTTTATATGTTCAAGCAGTTAAATAAAATAATTTTGAAACATTTATCATTAATAATTTGATAGATTTATAATATAATATTACGAGATTGGTAATATTTAAGATTGTGTGAATAGTATTACCATGAAGGTTTTTGTAGGTGTAGCAAAACCATTGAGCTACTTAATATTGTTTTTTATATAAAAGTATTAACGTGAGTTGTAATAATTGAAAGAATTGGTTTGGAAATATATCTTATTATATGGTTATATAGCCATTGATAAGTATTACAAATTTGGCTTAATACATTTGGGTTATTGACAGGATAAAATATTTAATTATTTTTTATAACAAAGAAACAAATGGATTTGAAATGGATTTTATTATACTATAGTAGAGTCCTTTGCAAGTAGGTAATTTTCGTTAAAATCAATAGGGTCGGTTATTATATAAAAACGGGAAAAATTAATTAGTTATTTAAGACAAGAGTAAAAATAATGCCGGCGGAATTGAGTTTTATTAAGTGACGGTGTAGCTTTGATAGTTATTATAACTTACGGAGACATTTGGTGTTGATTGTGGTACAAGGTCATAAGTTGTCATTAATAACAATTAAAGGAGTAAATTTTGGAATTAATTTTATTATACAATGAAATAGTTTTTGTGAGTGTAGTAAATTGTATTACTACATTTGAAGTGATTTATCGTATAAAAAAATAAAGATTATTTTTATAACATAAAAGGAGAAACATTTTATAAGTAAAAGAATGTAGAATATTTGTCTACAATCTTAGTCAAAAAGAAGTACGTATTTAAAGTTACGAAATTGCAATAAAATTTTAGTAAATTTTTTGGGTCTAAAATTTGAACCGTAAGGACATAATTTGTTATAATTATATTGAAGCATCTAGGTCATAAGAGGAAACTAATAGGGACCTCAGATTTTGAAAATAATCATTTTTACGGAAGTGACCAACAACTTTTGGAATCATCATTTTTAGCTAGGCTGATGGTACCTGTGATGAAATTTTTCTTATCGCACCACGGGATCATTGAGAAACCAAAAATTGCAAAGTCACTATTTGTTAAACAAATCAGCGTTATTTTTCAATATTTATAGTGTAGAAAGTTTTAATGAAATATTAATAGTTTAGAAGTTACAAAGGTAAAAACAATTAAAGTCAAAATCAATTAGTGAACAATTTAATATAAAAGGAAATAAGGTGTTTAACCCAAAAATATTAAGAAAAGAATAAATCGTTAATTAATTATGAATAAAAGCATATTACACATGGTATTACATTCATAGTAAGGATTATTGAATTTATTTAAAGGAATATTTTATGTTACTGAGCATTAATTTAAGTATATTGTCACGTCCGGGGAAGTGAGAATGTAGACGATCAGGTACCTGTCCCAAATCTATCCCTCAGGTGATTTGATTTCAGGTGCTCTCTTTTGATTATGGGTCAATCTGCATACACCGACTTTACCCGGGAATGGAGAGAGCTTGGGATTAACTCTTACGGTGATGAAATTGTGATTGTCAAAAGGAAAATATTGTAATCAATATTGATTGTAACTTGGTATCTCCCTATTATTTAATAAATGAAAAATAAATTTAAATCATTATCTCTTTTATTTCTTCAACAAAATTATGGTATAAGAATAGGAAAATATTGAAAAGAAATTCGCAGCGTAATGTCGCTGTGTAGTGTGTGACAGTAGTATAATATGGAAATAAGGGCGTCACTTCGCTCTTACTAATGGAAAAATGAAAAGGATGGGCAATAATAATGCTCATATGCAAAGGATTGAATAAAATAAAATATCTCAAAAGAAAAGTAGGCAGGTAACTATGCCTTTCTTTATAAGTGGAATGTAACACAAGGTAAGGAGACGAGCACTTTTATGCTCATACACGGTGATGGAGTTGAAGAATAAAATAATGATTTAAAACAAATTAATATAGATTCTAATTCGTTATTAACTGTTATTTATAATTTCGTAATGCTTTATTTGGTAATTAAATAAAATATACCTCCTGTGACTAAATTGAATGTATCAGGTAGAATATATAATGATTTGGTCAGACGTAGTACATAAGGAATTGGTCAGACGAATGAATCTATGTTCGTGCTTAAAAATACAATAAACGAAAATTATGTAATTTATTAAACTTAAATCTTGTTAGTGATATACTGTAACCACAATTAAAGTTATTAATTCACCGTGCACTGCCTTATGGTAAGTCAGCACTTCCTTAATATTGTCACTAGCGTAATTGTCACTAGCGTAAGTCGTACTATTGTCACTAGTGTGAGTCGAACTTTTTACCATGCTCACTTGATTTAAGTACACAAATGTAATAAACTTGTAATGCAAATGTTAAATTAATGTTTATAATCGAATTATCCTTCAAATACTGGTATGAATTGATTTTAATTCACTTAAATATTAAATGCGACTTAATTGTGTAATGAGGCATATATGTTCTTATACCGAGCTAAAGCATGAAAAAATGGCGGCTATACACGCCGTGGTATATGACAGGTATGGAAGCGAATGTTCGACCTCGAATGTTTTCAAAGGATAAAGCACAGCGAATGAAGTCGCTGTTAATGGTATTCAAAGGGAAAAAGCGAATTAACGCTTTTAATATAATTGAAATAAATGGGTATGCCTCGCACAATTAAATTGAAAAAATTAATACATTCATGTACTATATATTCAATATAGGATGACGCTTCGCTGCGAATTTACGCTGGCGAGCGATTCTGAACGAAAGTTAAAGTTGAAATATGATTATTTGCAAATGTTATACCACTAACATTATTCTCAATGATTAATACATTAATAATTGAAGGGTATTAATGAACAATCAAATTAATCAAAAGTTTATTACTAAAATCAAGTGTAATATAGAAGTTGGTTACAATATGAATATATGTGTTACTTGAAATAATTTTATTCGCAAATGTCATATAAATCTGAACCCTCAGGCCAGTAATTGTTTCACAACTAATTTTAAATCAAAAATATTAAGTAATTGTAAGTGTAATAATGTATTAAAGCTTTATAAATCTGTCAAAATGTGTAGTATGTATATGGAGTACAAGTATAACGTTCCATAAGAGCAGCGAGTATCAAATAATTAAATAAATCTACTCACAAGCGTTCGCACAGATCTAACCCTCAGGTCAGGAAGCACTTGATGATGTAGCAGCAAAAGAATATGTCAATCAGACTTTGGTAATAACTCGAACTTCACTGGCTCTACGTTATATTTTACGCTTAGTTAGCGAATTTACGTTAGCTAGCGACTCCAATAGTAGTCGTAAGGTGAATTAAAGTGTTAAAAAGTGTAGTGTAAAAGAGTCTAAGTCAAGTGTAAAAAGAGTCTAAGAGTGTCAAAAGAGTGATTCTCTGGCTGCTGCACCATGTTATATACTCGAAAATTATGATGCGTGGGGACAGGGTCCCTGTAGCTCGAGAAGGGATTACAATAAGTGGGGACGCTACGATTAAAGCAAAAACTAAAATAGTAGGGAGGCTCTGCCCACTTAACTCATTGGTTCTGTTACGTCCCGGCTAATCGCGGCTGCAAATTTTGGAATGCAGGACTCGGACGTGTAGCACGGGACTAGATCACTGTTTCGGGTTACCGAATCCGAGGATTCTACCCGGGGATACTCGTGCGCGTCGTTCGGACCGTTGAGAGAAAAGAGAAAGTTCGATTTTTACCGGGACGTGACACCTCCCCCCTTAGAAGAAAATGTTGGATGTTATGATCCAGCATTTTCCGAAATATCCTAACATTGTCGTCTCGCTGTTTGCGTATAATACTCTTAAAGTCTAGCGCTTTTATGTTTTAATTCTTAAGGTCTACCGCTTGCTTGCAAGTATTATTCAGTTCACCATAATCTCTTATCATGATAATGTTTTCATTTTCGTTTTCACCACTGCACTTTGCACTGTTCACTAGCTCTTTTTCCGGCACTAATGGCTGCATCTCGTGTTTCGGGGCCTCCACGTCTGCTTCTTTACCGGCTTCGGTGTCTATCCGTGCGCCGAGGTGGAGGAGAAGGTGTGTGATTGAGCTCCAGATGGCGCCCAACAGGTGAAGGCTCCATCCGTAGATGGAGTGGAGTGCGTATCCGCGTATGATTGAGTCAACGACTAGTTTGAGTAGTCTTACTATTAGTATGATTGCGAGCACTCCCGCGCTGGCTGATCCAAATGTGATGAAACCTTTCCAAAGGCGTTCTCCAGTGCTCTCCGCTATTTTCTCCAATGATTTTTCGTCCAACATATTGTACAGTGATATGGTGTTTGCGGGTATCGCGTGGCCCATTGCTCCCTGAGCGAGCGTGTTTAGTGTGGACGGTTTCTCGACAGGAAACATTATGTGGTCCCGTAGTCGATTCAGATCGTCCGTGGAATAGATGCCACTCGTGGCTAGGGCCGAGGGGCTTATGTATTTCCACTTGGGCTTGGTAAGCGGCTCGATCGTTGGCGGCGGCAGTGCTTCTACCGGTCGCGGCATCAGTTTGTACCAGGAATCGTGCATCCGGAACATGGTGGGGAGAAGTTCGTTGCAATCTTTCGGTGTTCCCACCTTCAGGAGTATCCGTGATCTCGGCGACAAGTAGTAGGATACGTTTGAGTGTATTACTGGCAACTCGTTGTAACAATGGTTCGTCTGGCGGACTCGGCATTCCACTGGTACGCACTTTATTATGTATATGACTTCGCCAGCAGTGACGGCTGTGTATCCCGGCGTTTTCATGATACGGAAAGCCATTTCATCGGGAGCGATGCTGGAAAGGGACAGTGCATTCTCCAGGATTTGGCGTTCGAGAGCACACTTCTGTTCCATGATGTCGCGATACAGTTGGGTGAGTTGTGTCTTCAAATGCTTTTCCACATAAATAAATTTAGAATTTACGTAGGAAAAGATGTCCAAGTTGTCGATCGAGACCCTTGTGCGTGCCTTGAACGTCCGTCCTCTTTGTGTTTCCAGGATGAAGAGTTTTGGGTGTTCGGTTTGAATGATTCGATATCCACATAGGTCGAAATCGGTAGTCCTGGCGAGAGCGAACGTCGTTTCTTTTGTCGTAACCGTATATATGACCGGAGCTTCCTGTCCTGTTTTCGGCGTCAGTTTGTGTGCCGTACCTTCGTATAGCGCGTCATATTGATTGAACCCGCAACTATCGGAGGGTGCGATGGTCCAGTATGTTTCAGTTCCGTCGGCATCGCGGCACTCGCCCTCCGAGGATTTGCATCGGACACCGGATGGTAAGATCACTTCGAAGAGTGTTTGACCGGTATCTGGAAGCTTCTGATGGTAAATTTGACGGTTGCCTGAACGACGGCGTTGTCCCAGGTCCCGTAGGGGTCGCTGAATTGCGTGCCCGAGCATCGTCCGTCGGTCCCGATGGTTCCGGCGAAGGTGATGCTGTGTGAAGAGGTTGAGTTGACCTTGATCCCGGTGAACAATGCGTTGTTACCCAGGAATATAGTTCCAGTCTCAATCAGCCTCTTACAGGTACCAGCGGATGTCTCTCGGATGTATTCGCGTCTTCCATTGTGTACTACTGACACGTGCGAATGCATCCCGCAGTAATAGACCGTCCTGTCGATTTCGATCTTACACTGTATGGCTTGGGTGTGATCGAACTCGCTTAATTGTAGTAATTGTACGTAGACGTCCTCCGCATTGGGCTCCAATTGGTCTAGGCGGCAGTCTCCGATGTCCGTGAGTGAGAGGGAAGTTATGTTTAGCCCTTCCCCTGTACAGTCATAACCACTGAGCGCGGCAGTGGGCGCTCCCGCGATGGCGATGCTCAGGACGGCGAGCGTAGCGACCTCCATTGCTGTTGGTTGGTTGGCTGCTTCTATCCCTGCTTGGTTCCGAGATGATCTTATATACCTAGGCGTCGCGATTGGAGGGGGTTTGATCTCCTAGTGGTGGGGTCGGTTACTCTCGGCTTCGCAACTTAAGTTTATCGGCATGCACTACTCTAGTCTTATTACCTATCGCGATTCTTATATTATGATTGTTCATTATTTCAATTATTTTATACGGACCCGCATATTGGTCTCCTAGTTTTCCTTTTAAAGGTTCTTTTAGCAAGTAAACATAGTCGTTTTCCTTAAAGTTACGGGGATTCGTTCGTCGGTCGTAATACAATTTCGAACGCAGTTTCGCTTGTATCAGATTCTCGCGAGCGATTGTTTGGGCGTTACGGAGTTTATCGAACAACGCCGTGAGATAGTCGGAGTACGCGATGTTCGGTTCGTCTTCGGGAGGTGGGTCGTTAGATGGTACGCGTGCTATTTTGCCGAATACTAATTCATGTGGCGTGTACTGCGTACCTTCGTGGACGCTCGTGTTGTATGAGAATGTCGCAAGTTTAAGGTGTTCGTCCCAGTCGTGGTTTTTGTCTGTGAATTGTTTCAAATATTCCCATAAAACATGGTGCGATCGCTCGATCGACCCGTTCGATTGCGGTCTGTACGCAGTGGTCCGGTATTGTGTTATTCTGAATTTACGCGAAATGTGTTTCATCAAGCTACTGACAAAATTTGAGCCTTGATCTGTTAATAATGCTTGCGGGGCTCCGAAAATACATACAAATTCGTTTGTGAACGCTTCAGCTATGTCCATGGCGGATGCTTGTTTTATGGGAATTGCAAGTGAATATTTTGTGAGCAAGTCCTGGATGGTAAGAATGTAGGTGTTGCCTGTTTTAGTAGTTGGCAGAGGGCCCATGATGTCCATAGATATTTTATCGAACGCGCTCCCTGGAGTGTCTGTGAGAATCATTGGTTGCCGCGTCTTCACGCGTACCAGCTTTTTTAATTGGCAAGGCCTGCATTCTTGTATAAAGTGTTGAATGTCTTGCTTCATTCGGGGCCAAGAATATTGGTACTTAATTCTGTTGAAGGTTTTTGTAACGCCTTTGTGTCCTCCTATTGCGGTGGAGTGATTCTCCGCGATAATACGTGTCCTGTCGGAAACAGTGGGCACGGTAATGCGATTGGAGCAGATAATGATTTTCGTTGGTGAGTCGCAAAATATGGATTTCAGATATTTGTGTGAGGATTTCCACGGGATGGAGTCCACGTTACTTTTTGAGATTGAAATAGTTTCGAGGTTTAATTCGATCGTTACATCCAGTAGGGAGTGTATCGCTTCTTTGACAGTTTCTAGTTGCGTAATCGCTGAAGCGCGATCCTTAATTACTTACGCGATTACATACCTATTACCTGTTTTTGTTACCTTAGCGCGTCCTACGGTCGCATCGTTTATCATAGGGAGTTTTCCGTTTCTTTTCAACATACGCGCGCCGTCGTCGCACGGGGAGCCGTCTTGCGTGACGAAGATCACGAGGTTATCTTTCCGCGTCGTTATATTGTCGCGGACCTCGATTAATTTTGCTCTGTTGAGTTGAAAAGGTTCGTCTATCGGATCGAAGATCGGGTCTTCTATTCCGCTCTCGCTATCACTATCGGATTCCTCGGAATTTTCGTCGGACAAAATGACTTCCGTGCCTATTTCTACGGGTGTTTCGCTTCGCTCCTCCATTTCTACGGGTGTTTCGCTTCGCTCCTCCATTTCTACAGGTGTTTCGCTTCGCTCCTCCATTTCGCTTGTAGGGCGGCTCGTCGGAGGGGGCGTCTCTGCTCGCGTGTCGTTTGTAAGTTGAGTGGTAGGGTGGGGTGGAGCATGGAAGATGGAGGTATCCGATTCGCCGGAGGTGGAGAGGGGGAGGACTTCTGGGTGGTTGGGTTCCGTGAGAGAGCATCCGCGTTTGCATTTATTTTCCCGGCTTTATAGATGACTTCATATTCGTATTCCGCGAGTTTTAATCGCCATCGAACGAGTCTCGAAGTGGGGTCCTTGACGGAATGTAACCATACCAGAGGCTTATGGTCTGTCACTAGTGTAAATTTATGACCATAGAGGTATGGTCTGAAATGGTTGACGCTGTAAACTATGGCGAGTAACTCCTTTTCGATGGTCGAGTAATTTGTTCGGCAGCGTTTAATAACCGTGATGTGTATGCTATTGGTAAATCTTTTCCGATTGTTCCTTGGCTCAATATGCCGCCTATGGCTGTTCCTGACGCGTCAGTGGTGACAACGAACGGCTTTGTAAAATCCGGATATTGAAGGATGGGTTCGCGACATAAAGCGTCTCGCAGGTGGACGAACGCTTCGTCCTGCGCAGGTTCCCACGTAAAAGCGACGTCCTTCTTCAAAAGGTTTGTGAGTGGTTTGGCTATTTTGGAGAAATTAGGAATAAAACGGCGGTAGTATCCTGCTAGGCCTAGGAATTGTTTAATGTTCTTGGCGTTACTCGGTTTCGGGAAGTTTTTCACGGCTTCTACTTTCTTTGGATCCGGTTTTACTCCTGTTTCTCCGATCACGTGTCCGAGGTACGTGACCTCTTTGCGGAGGAACTCGCACTTGTCCGGTTGTAGTTGTAAACCGGCGCTTCTTAATCTTTCGGCTAATTTTCGGAATTTTATAAGATGTTCGCGCAGTGAGCTGGAATAAATAACGATATCGTCTAAGTATACGAATATTTCTATGCCTTGTAGTCCTTCCAGCACGGCATTCATGAGTCTCTGGAACGTTGCCGGCGCATTTTTCAGTCCGAAAGGCATTCGTTTGAACTCGTAATGACCGTACGGTGTCGAGAAAGCTGTTTTTTGTGCGTCGCGTTCGTCCATCAATATTTGGTGGAAGCCGGAGGCCAGGTCGAAGACGCTAAAATATTTGGCGCTGCCTAGCTGGTCAAGGATTTCTGTAATGTTAGGCAGTGGGAAGTTGTCGCCCACTGTTTTTTCATTTAGTGCCCGATAGTCTATGACCATGCGCCAACGTTTATTTCCTTTTGAGTCGGGTTTCTTTGGGACAATCCACACGGGAGAGTTATACGGCGAGGTGGAGTGTTTTATGATGTCGTTGTCTAGGAGTTCTCGAACTTGTTTGTCTATCTCTTCCTTGTGGATTGGTGGAAAGCGGTATTGTTTAGTATTAACGGGAAAGTTGTCGGTCGTGGGAATTTTATGGTTGATAACGTTCGTATGGTTAAGCTTGTCCTCGGGGATTCGGAAAATGTCGGGGTATTCTGCAATTAATTCGGATACGTGTTCTCGCTCCTCGTTGTTCAGATGATCAAGTCGGAGAAGGTTTTTTATTTTGTTGATACGGGCATTGTCGTCAGAGGTCTCGTCGTAATTTATTGTTGCTACTTTTTTCGTCGGTATCGTATGTATTTTATTTCGGGAGCCTCGGGGCCCTACGGTCAGGATCTGTTTGATCCTTTTGTTAGTCGGTTCGTGCTCACCAGAGGAAGAGTCGAGGGTTTGCGCTGGTGAGGCTGGAGTCTGTGAAGGGGGCGAGAGGGAGAGCGACTCGATTTCTTGTATTTCTACATCCGGCAAGAGTATGTTGCGGCTTTCTTCTCCCGTATTAATTATGCAGACGTAGGCTTGCCCTTCGCGGTTGGTGACCAAGGCATCTCCTAGGTAGATGTGGTCATTTAATTGTATTCGAGGAAGGTATCCTTGTTTAATACCTGAATTTTTGATTTTGAGCGGGAAGACGGTGCGCGATCTGGCAGGGATCGTTACCGTTTCATTAATGACGAAGGGACGTGTATCCCCTGCCATTGCAAGATCCGCTTTTTATAGTCTAGTTTCGATGCACCACGCAGAAAGTCGGATCCTAAGATGCCTTCTTGCATGATTGGAAACGAGTCTTCGACTACTTGCAGGTTAATTTCCTGCCCCATGAATTTGATTATCGCGGACCCGAGAGATTTGATTCTATCATCGCTTATACCGCTAAGGTGAACGTGAGCTTTTGAATCTATTTTAATCTCGGGATGTAAATTACGTTTCTTTATTAAATTCGGCGCAGCCCCGGTATCGATCATAAACGAGGTTTCGTTCGCGAGCCCTTCTGCTTTAATAAAAATAGTGGGGGCGTATAAGAAGTCTTTCGGATTTAGCACTGCGATTCTGGCGTTTCGATCGCTTCGGTTGCGATCGTTCTGATCGGACGATTCGGTTCTCGTGACGGTCCCGCTCGGGTCTCGTCCGGATTGCCCGAGTGGCGGGCCGCGTTTCCCGACTCTCGTTGTGCGTTGTTATACTGTCGCTTCCTGCACTCTTCAATTTCATGCCCGGCGTTTTTGCAGTAACGACACCATTTCCTTTCAGGGATCGGTGTTTCTTGTCGTGTTTCTGGTCGGTCCCTACGTAGCTGTTCGTTTCCGTATCTGTTTGTGTCTCCGCGCGGTCGGTTATCTCGTATTTGTTTACGATAGGGCCTGTTCGGTCATAAACGGGGGTGTTTCTCTCTGTGGAATGCGCCTGTCACGGTCACTGTTGCGTCTGTATTCGTTCAGGCGGTCCCGAGTGGCATATGTTATGGGTCTGTTGTCGAAGGGTATACGGTGCCCCTCGGGTATCCTGTCGTTGCGTCGGGTTCGAATCTTTCCTTGTCGATTTCTCTTTGTTTTGCTAGGTCGATAGGCGCGCGAGTATGCTCTGAGTGGTCGAACATAATGTTCGTTGGATAGCTGCATACGAAATTCGGGTGGTAACCCCTTACAAAAAGCCTCGGCTACTTCGGCGTCGATTTCCGCGACCTTATCATTTGTCAGGTCTCCACGCTGTCGGCGTTCCTCGTCGAGTATGCACGAGTGCAAATCTTTTACGCGATCAATATAATCGAGGATGTGTTCGTTGGTTTTCCAGTATGTATATGATAAATCTCCGTGATATTGCCGGACCGTTTTCTTTTCTCCGAATACGCGGTTTAACAGGTCGGCGAGCTGTGCTATGGTGTCGCACGGGACTCCCTCGACGGCGGAATAGGCGCGACCACGTAATTTGTTTACTAGCATGCGCGTGAGGCTACGTTCGGATGACGCGGGTACGGTTTCTTTCGCGCGTCGACATGCTCGAGTGAATTGTGTTACCGTGACGTTGTAGCCATCAAAATGTGGCACTGTTTCGAGGATTTCGCGAAAATACACACGCGGTGCTGGGGTTCGGCCCAAGAGTCCTGTGATGGGAACATGGCGGGTGTGTTCCAATAATGTGTTGGATTCGCAACGGTCGGTTGTTGCGACAAGGGTAGGGGCTCGGTTAGAGCTGTGGCGCGTAAACGGGCTAATT